>NC_092182.1:19221240-19276240 GCF_043641665.1 Enoplosus armatus | reverse complement strand
TGGTGTGTTTAGCCTTTAGTTCACCCATAGCGCTGACCTTCTCGTCTGCATCCGTTTAAACTCACAGGACAGAGAAGCTCCAGCTAGCTAGATGTCTCATGTGATCAGATTAACCATATTTACATTTGCGCTCACATAAAAACCAGGGATGGTGCGTTGCTCCACCACAACAACGAGCAAATAATGTGCATTTTTAAGAAAATAAAAGGCTTTCGACAGGGTGGATCTTACAAGCCTGTCGGTGATGGAAATTTTCCACCGTTGGCTGAGCTCAAACGAACACATGCTGAGGTTGACCTCATATTCATCATCGACAAACATGCTCAGCCTGTTTTACATGCATGGTTGTATTTTTGGTAATCGGTCGCATACATAAATAAATAACTACAAAAAAATGATCATAAATGATACACACAGTTTCCAGCGCTGAGAAACATTTAGCAGAACTTTGTTATACTGAGTCGTTGAGTCTAAAATATTTCATTTTTAGGATACAAGACACCTCAATAAAATTATTTGGTTTGAACCCCAAATCTTCAATGAAAGATCCTAATGTACACAAGAAAATCTGTGTTTTCACTTATTATGTGTGGCCTGAAGGCCATATCGAACACATGGGTCCAAAAAGGAAACAGGACTGAGGTGAATTATTTAAATTCTATCTTGATTTGATAAAGGCATAAAGGTCTTAATGAATTTTACTGGCTGGGCTAATACATTAACCTGAATCAATGTCTAAAACATGAAATATAGCAATTCTTTCAATGAAATGATTACACTTTTGATTCAGTATGAAACAATGAGTTTATTTTGGTTTTGCGTCACTTTTATTTTGCTCCCCTTTAGATCGATACCACACTGACCTCGTCTTTGTCAACCAGCCTGCTGTTACTGATGTCATCCATTTTGTTGCTGCAGTGGTCTTTTCAAATGTATGGTAACCAGAAAGACCCCTGCATTCACCTTTTCTCAATGGCATCCTCCACCATAAATTGTAGCTTTTCATTCTCCGTTGGCCTCATGACTTTGGCTCTGAGACGAGGGATGGGTCTAAGGGCGTTGACAGAAGTGTCAAATTGATAGTCTTCTTGTAGTATTTACTACAGTAATACTGCAGACAATGACTGCCGCACATCTGTTCATGGCAGAGAGAATATGTCGTAAAAGGAAATAATGTATGCACAAATAGCTACAGCTAGAGAGGAGAGGCAACACCCAAACACAAAAAAACATAAGCAGATATTCATACATACATATGACGGTATGTTCACAAAAGGCACAGAAACAGGGGCTGTGTGGCTGCATCCAAAACCTCTTTCATCTGGCGTTGCATTAAGAATGTATGACTGTGATTTTCATATAATGTGTGTCATATCACAAAGTGGCAGGTTTTCCAATTGTCCAATAATGATCTATTTGCCAATTCAATACTATTGAGGAAGAGACGGCAGGCAGACGTAAAATGAATAAAACATTGAACGGAGGGATCCTGACAGTTCCATTTCAATCTCTCCTTCTCTCTCTCTCTCTCTCTCTCAAAGTCTCTAAGAAGACTTGTGTGCAATTGGGGTAAAATCAGTACTTGGACGGTTGCCTGAGTTTGTGTGCACATTGCATTTCTCTGTTCTCTTTATCTCACACTAGACGCCTACGATGCACCACTTTCACAAGCAAAGCAAACGTCTTCTCGCATCTGCTCTCTTGTTTGTTAAGATAGTTTACTGGCAGTATCCACGCTGGCTGGTGTACACTGTATCCACGGCTAATTAGCTAATGCCATCTGAGCTAAATATAAATATAGGATACAAATGTGACCCTCTTAAGTGCAAATACACTGTAAGGTACAGTAAGTTGGGGGTGTTGGTGGATCTTTAAAACAACGATTATCATGTCTTAAAAAAAAAATTAAAAAAAAGGTGTGACCATCTCATTAGAGAAGGGACAAAAGGAGACAAAAAGACTGCAGGAAAATGAACAGGCAGCAAGCATGTTCACTTTTAAACTTTTTTTTATTATGCAGGTTTGAAATAAAAGAAGCATTGTGACACAAACAGATGCTGCTGGCAAGGGGAAAAAAAGGGAGCAGCACCCAAAATGTAAAAAATAAAGAAAAAAAAAATCATTGTTGTGTTCATCATCATTTTTATCAAACCAGAGGAAAAAAAACAATAAAATAAGAATAAAAATACACCTCCATTGTAAGAAGCAAAAGTGATCTAATTCTCTCATAAATAAGGAAACCTGGCTGATGGGCAACTAGCGAAAACAATATGTTGATAACCATTTAAAATATTTATCATTACTGGCTTTACAAATAAAATAACTACAATTGGCAGGTTTTTTTTTTTACACAACTTAAAATGTTATAGTTCTGTAACAACTAAAACTGAAATTATGCTACAGTAAAGAGATAAATACAGATGTCTTTGTCAGCAAAATGCATTTCTGTTAATCACACAAAAAGTTAAAAAGATGAGATCAACACAACCAAACACCAACTAGAAACTTATAAAAATCACTGTAATGTGGATGTGATGGCTCCATTCACATATTTCATTACTTCACTTCTGCATGTCGAGGAGACAGAATTTGACATTATGGTCAGACAAAATAAGAAAAGGGAGGGAGGTGGGGGGGTGGGGGGGTAGAGGGGACAGTTTGAGGCAATATCTTTTTTCTTTCCACCTGTAACATTATATCTCATTTTATCTCACAGCGTTTCTTTCTCTCTTTCTATCTCTTTCCTCTCTATCTCTCACCTGGCTCTTTCCATTTAATGATCTGCAGGACACATATTGTGTATTCAGTTTTAGATTGAACTTTATTGGAAAAAAACACACCAGTGAGCACAGATTTAATGCAAGAACGAGAGTGTGAAATACTCCTCTGAAATCCAGCTGCACAAGGCTGTTAAAATTCACGAGAAAGACTCGACACTCGAACACTGAGACACTCTTGCACGCAAGTGTGTGTCCGCGCGCATACACACTCAACTGTGCACGTCATGAATGGGGTACATTCTAACGTCCAGACACACACACACACACACACACACACACACACACACACAAAATGACTTACATGTAATATTAAAGAAGAAACAAATCTATCTGGACTTCCAATTCCCAATTTGATCCCATAAAAGTGATATTTACAATCACACTGTGACAGCTCAGTAGACCTCAACAGGTCTTTAATATTAAAAAAAGATTATTTTTGTTTTGTTTCTCTTCCCGACCCAAGCTTTTTGTATTAATTTGCAGGCCCTTAAGCAAAGCTACCATAACATCTAAGCCTGCGATGAACCTACTAGAAGTTAATATGTTTCTACAGTACAGGGCCCAACGCTTATTGGCAAAAAAAAAGAGGAACAATTTTGCAAGCCAGAAATAAATAAAACAACAACAACAACAACAACAACAACAAAAAAGGAAAAAACACAAAAGGAAATTAAAATGATTAAAGAAGAGGAAGAGCATTTTTTTTCTTCTCATTCTAATTAAAGCTGGATGGGGTCCCTGAGGGGACTTTGACGGTGACACAGAAGAGGAGTGCTCTACAGCCCGGCCTGCATCGGAGAGAGCATAGACACACCACTCAGAGAGGAGGGTGGGAGCAGGAGGGAGGGGAGGGGGGCTTTGTAAGTGCTTGGCAAATTTTAAACAGCAAGAGGACTGCTAATACATTAAGTGGTACAGACAGCAGTCATCTAGTCAAAAAACTCTGGTCACAAATTCTTCTAGAAAGAGAGAAATAATAATTACATTGACAAAAAAAGGTGGTGGTGGTGTTTGGGAGGCGGTGTGTGTGTGTGTGTGTGTGTGTGTGTTTGTATGTGTATGTATGCACTTGTATGTTAAGTGTGAACTGTATGTAAGTGTGTGCATCAGAAGAGGGTTGGGGGGATAGAGGTGAGGGAGGGTGGGGGGGAGTAGATTCTTCGGTGTCGTATTTTTTTCGACCGAGCATGATCTTCAGTTTCAGGTGAGGTAGAGTGGCTTGTCCCTGCCAATCATGCTGCCACTGGAGGGAAAAAAACAAAAAACCAAAAAACAGTGGCACAGGTTAGATTACGCACAAAGATACAGTGATAAAGAAAAGACGGATTCAAATACAGAAGAACAGAAACAATGCAGGTGTATTTTCTACTGATTGTAAATACTTTTCAATCCCTGATGGCCACAATTTAAGCTGAAACACCCATTCTCTTAGCCTCTGCCTTGCTCTAACCAAAACCCTGTAAATAAACAAAACATTTCATAGTACTTTAGCACGATGTAGACTTAGAACATCTTTCAGTGCCGCAGGACTGCGCAGCCTGCCAAACAATAACAGTGAAAACTTGTGTTAGGAACATCTGTTTTTTACTGCTGTCTGACAAACACATGACAAGCTCTATTATCTCACCATTACTTCTCCAGCTGTCTCCCTTGTCTCACTGGAACCGAGCTGACAATTTTCAACACTTATATTGTGAAAGAAGTGGGAGAGCCATCTGACGTGACTATATATGCTTATTTCTAAGAGGGTTCTGGTCTAATACTTGGATTGGATCGTATCTGTGTGACAAATTCAACCTGCAAACCTTAAATTAACAAGGTAACAATGGAGGCATTTTTTTTTTACTTTTTCACAATATATATTACAGCAAAACAAAATGTCCATTTGGTTGAACTCAATTAATTTGTCTCCCCTTCAAATGTCATTCAAAACTGTAAGATTTGATGAGCTGCAGTAACAAACGTTGCTGTGGAAAACACTTTGGGAAGCAAATAAAACATTCTCCTGTGTCTCCACTGACCTGCAGTGGTTGCCACACTCCCGATTGCAGTATTCACTGTCCCAGTCATGGCTCTGAGCCACTCCAGGGCCTGGACCAGGGCCAGGGGCTCCTGGAGACTGGGAACCCCCAATGCTCTTCTGATACTCTGACTGGAGGTGGGAAAAACCCTGGAGAAAGAAAGAAAGAAAGAAAGACAGACAGAAAGAAAGTTAAACCAACATCTTAAAGTATAAACTAGTTCACAGCAGTAAGTGTGTCCCAGTTTGTTACTATACCTGCTGCCCAGGAGGTGGGGAGTGAAGAGAGGCCTGCAGCCCCATCTGGTGAGAGATGATTGGCTGGGACTGGACCTGCTGCATGCGGATAGGCTGGTTGAGGAGCGAGCTCTGGTGCAGGGAAAGCTGCTGGTGGGGGTGAAGGGGTGGGCTGATCTGGAAGGAGGAAGGGGGAGAGGCACTAATGCTGGGCAGCATCTGCGATTGGCTGAGCGTCTGCGACAGGGTGTGGCGAGGGGCGTGTCCTGCGTAGCTCTGCAGGTCGGTGAGAGGGAAGGCCCCGGGCCCCAGGTAGGGCGACGACGGCTGGGGTGGAGGTGGCACACTGTACAGGGGCGGGTTGGCTGGCATCATATGTGGAGAAGCCTGGCTCGTTTGGGCACTTTTTGTCTCCACGGGATCATTATATGTCTAGAGGGGAGGGACGAAGGAAAATGGTTACACTCATTGTAACAATACCATCAGTCTTTAAAGATGATTTCAGTTTAAACCAACATGGATCTTATTTAGTTTTCATTGTGCAATGAGGGATTTTTGAGTGCTCACTTTAAAGTGGTTTGGATAATCTGGCTAAACTTTTGTCTGACTGTTCATATTTCTTTCCTCTGTCTGACTTTATTAATGTCGCCATGTTGTCAGATCTCAACCATTTCTTCGAAGAGTACAATGTTATCATAACCACAAGAAATGATAGTCAAAGCTACAAAGAACCACGTTGTAATAAACTGGAATTATCCTTTAAGGATATATCAGTGAAATATTAACAGTGTGCACCTTGCTGAAGTGTTGGTAATGTCTAATTCCCCCCCGGGGATCAATAAAGTATTTCTGATTCTTCTAATGGTTAGGACTTAAATTCTTAATGTATTACAAATTGATTTGCTTCTTTTTTTGGTGTAAATGAACTGTAGTAGTTTTGCACAGTAGTTCTGCCAGTAGTGTGACCTTGTGTCCAAATTGCAAAATACATACTCATGGTATCAAAATGTGCAATTTTAGTATGCAAATATAGTGTGAGACGGACATGAGCATGCATACAACAGCTGATGGAGCTGATGGTCACTAAATGATAAAACTGTCCCATGATTCTTTGCGCCTCCTCATTACCCTGAGACAACCCTCTCATGGGATGATTTCAAAACAATATGTCAATGAAGCAAAAGAAAGGAGCTGCTGGCATCGGCAAAGGCAATTATTTAAATAACTACATGAAATAAATTGAAAAGTGATTCTTTCAAGAAACTTGTATTTGATGTGAAAATAGTTGTATAGTAACAGTGTACATTAATTCTATACTATTCATTGCCTAAAGTATTTATAGTATGTTTAGCCATGTGGCTAATGCTACTCATGGTCACCGCTGTGTTCCTCTTCTCTTTATTTATTTATTCCACACAAACCTGTGAGGCTCGAAACACACACACACACACATTCATTCATTCTGCAGGTCTTTCGGTCTCCCTTCCTTTCATGAGGTGGTGTATGTATGAAATACATCCAGTGTTTCTCATTAACTGTCAGACTGACTGGAGTGATGTGTGGTGGTCTGCTATTTAGTAATGGCTCACATCCATCCCTCTGAACCCCTGAAATAATCAATGGAATGGGATGGAGGGATGGATAAAAGAGAGGGACAGATACATTTGCAGGGTCAAGTGGAAAATGAAATACTGAAGAAATAGAGTGAAGGGAGAGGGAAAGAGTGAGAGGAGGGGTGTGATTTGCTGCACCTTATTTTATTTTAACGGGAAATTTCAGGATGATGTATTGCAGTAAAATTATTTCATATTCATCAGAGGAAATACAGTATATGAACAGTATATGTGTTAAATGAGAGTTTATGGGGATTGAAACATTTATGAAATGATGAAATCTGTGAAATTTACAACATAGTGTGACTTTTTTAATTTAGACTTTTTTAAATAACATTCTGTACTTGGGAGTCTTTGGATTCAAATGAACACACGAGAAGTGCCATGAGATACAGTGGGAAGCAATCAAACTTTCGTTTTTGTTCCTCTTCTCCCAAACAAACCGACATGCGTCTCAAAACAAAAAGGCAACAGGTGCACGCTGGAGATGTGAATCCTTCAAATGATACTCCAATTACCTCCAATTCCACCCACCCCAATTCACTTTGAAAAGACTCCTTCATTGGTAATTTAAAAAAGAGAGTCGCGTTAAATCATGAGATTCAGCCCTACATTCAGACTGGCTGGTCCTGAATGAGTGAGTGGGGGGGTTGCAGGTTTATTTTTGTCAGTCAGTTTTTTGACTGGCAATCTACCAACATATAGTATCAATCAAGCCTCTGTATAGGAGCTCTGACATGAATGTCTAATTGCACCAAAGACAAGAGATGAGAATAGTCTTTTTAGTTGAAAGTATGCCACAGTGAAGAGGCTGATGAATTAACTATTCATGCCTTAATCAAGGTGCTTGTTTTCGGCCCATGAGCATGAGAGGAAGTGTGGCGCTGTGCGGAGGGGAGGAAAGAGGACGGGGAGAGGGAGGGGGAAGAGGAGGAGCTTGGCATATGCTAATGCAATTTAGAGTTGTGTTTCGAAAAACAATGCAGAAACACTGAAATGAAATGCAGTGCACCAACAGATTGAAACACGCCTGTACTGTGATAACTATTGTATAAGCCTTGCAGATGTAAGAAGAGTGGGGGAGAACATTTTATATCAGCTTTTAAACACATGGAACCTTTACAATGTGGGTTTGGTTTTTATGCAATCAAGAGTGTTAATGTAAACTGGAGTAAAGAGGGAGCAAACCTCAGCCAACACGTTAGTGGCCCATCAGGGAGGACAGAGGCCCTGTTTGCACCTGGCGTCTTGGGTGATCTGGTCACAAGTGGACAGCTTTAAGTACAGGTGTGAATGCAACCAAGATGCATCGAGGACGCATTGAGATCCGATTGCTCAGACCGCATTCGAAGGTGGTCTGGGTCGCATGTGGCCACATTCTTTTAGCAGTGTGTCCTGGGGCACATCGAAGGACCGCCTACTCAAATGACGTCCTCTGTGAGATCCGATCACAAGTGGCCACTCGAGACGCAGGTGGAGACGCATTCTAATGCCAGGTGTGAACTGACGTACTTAGAGCTCCACTTGTGTTCGGATCAACCAAGACGCATGTTAATGCCAGGTGTGAACAGGGCCAGAGACTCCAGGAGGACAGCAAATTATAGGTAATATCCAATTCTGCTCTTACATGTGCACACTGATGAGCGCACACACACACACACAGACACATACACAGACACAGTGAACTATTACTTTTCATTTCTCCCCAGGTTGCAAATTGGGTGTGTTTGAGGCCTAATTTTCACTGTTCTCCTCTGAGCACACACACACACACACACACACACCGTCTTTCTCTCTCACACACACACATATGCACAAACATACTAACCCCCTCTGTGCAGCTCTTTCCTTGGAATAAGAGCGAGAGGAATTCTGTCTAATTTATCATCCCTTATATCGCCGCTGACCCATGTATATCAAAGATGTGACCCCCGTGGTTACCTTGGAAACGAGACTGGCTCTGTAGGCGGCCAGGGCTTTCAGGTACTCCTTCTTAGCTGCCTCTGTTTTCCTCTTGTAGCTCTGCAGGAGCAAACACAACAACAACAACGATTGATTACAAGGCGATGCCAAAGGCTAAAATGACCCTGTGGTCCACACTGACTGATGTGGATGAGATTCTGGGAGTCATGGTGTGATTGTGTGACCCGGCAGTGTGCTCTGTGACGGAAAACATATCAAATGCTTTCATCGCACAGCTATCAAGTCAAGAGGATTTGACCATCTGCATGATGTTGCTGCATTTGAATCATTTATTTCTTCAAAATGTCCAAAATGAAAAACCAAGAAAGCTTGTGCGCAATAACAGGAGAAAATAGAGTTTGAAATATTATGGAGCTAAATGAGGAGTGAGAAGCTGTTTGTCATTTTGTGTACTGCTTCTCAGCCTCTTCTTCTATTAAGGCTGTTGCTCATCTCTTAATCAGAGATGATGTCCCAGCAAATCATTCAGACGAGGGAGAAAAAAAAATAAAAGAAATCAAAACAGCATTAGCAAAGAGGCAATCTCAAGCCTTCTGAATGAACCTCAAATGATGCATTAAGACAGGGAATTCAAGTTAATGTCATCACATGTCACTCACGGGCTCTTTATAGCTGCCACTGCCTTTTTGATGCGGGGGAAAACAAGTCACAAAAAGTCCACCCTTAAATCGATGAGGAAGACTCAGATCTTAACTCCTCCCTGAAGCATTTCAATATGAAGGAGAATGTGTGTGTGTTTTGTGTGTGTGTGTGTGAATGCAGTGGGTAATTACTGATCCTCAGTGAGAGACTGTCTGTGGCTCCATGGATGGGGTCATTTCTTTCAAAGAGGTGGGGTAGAATAACCATTAAGCATTCATGTGTTGCCAAATGCACATAGGCTGGCAGCTGCTAACACATACAGTCAATAAACAAACAGACACACACACAGAACAGCAAACAAACCCGGATGAAGACGGATACAATCTCTTGCTCAAACAGCTGATGTTTATCCTCTTACACATCCCTATTTACAGTATATTTATTATTTCACTTCCATTATACACATTCAGATATTTATGAACAAGACTGCATTGAGTTAAGAACTCCAAAATACAGGAAAAAAGCAACAGATTTTCATAACAAAAACAGATAATCCCCATTAAGAGTTACAGTTCATGTAAAAAAACAAAAAAGGGACAACCCTACCCCTCACCCCTTAAATATTGATAGAGCCAAGGCTGCCTCTTTAATGAACCCCAAACTACTCCCAGCAGCTTTAATTTCAAATTAATTTAACACAGCTAATGATTCGCGCAACGACGGATACTTTTAAATAAATTACCATGCCTAAGGATGTCTAATTATTCCAAAGTGAGTGGATTCATTAGCAATTGAAGCCGTCAGAGGCTGCAGGTCAGTATGAATTAAAAATAACAAAGCTGCAAGGGGAGAGCATATGCCTCCATCGTAATCCTGACACAGAGGTGTCCCGCCTGAATTAGCCCCTAATTGTACCTTAATGAAATGTTCTTGTTTGATAACCAGTTAATTACATGAGACAATAACTCTGCACCCTGCTGACACTGAAGGGAGTGATTACCCCGACGACCGAAAGACCGAGCGACCGGTGTGAGGAGGAGGAGGAGAAAGGGGAGGAGGATGAAGAGGAGGAGGAAACAAACGGGAAGAAGAGAAGGTGGAGAGATGAGAGGGGTGAAAAGGAAGGTAGTGGAGGAGAGGAAAGGAGAGGATGCCAACTTACAAATGAAAAGGTGGACAAAGAGGCAGAAAACTAAAAATAGACGGATATCTTTGGATCTATGGATGCTAAAATTCATCCCATACAAGGAGTTTAAAATCAAAGCATGCCGTTTAAACAAAGTGACAGTGTTCTTTTCCTTCTATCTCCGACCTTTCACCGATACACAGCTCCAACACAGCAGACTCAATTAAATAAAGCAAAGGTCTCTCCTCCCTCCTACCCAACTCCGTTATCACTGTTCCTCCCCACTGCTGTAAAAAAGGGAAAAATTGATCTTAATCTTAAATAACAAAAACAAGAAAAATGTTCTTTTGTGTTTCTGGGGCAGCTTTAACATGTAGTCACCTTGAGGAATAACGCAGCCCAAACAACGCATTGATCTTGCGCTATAAAACAGCGGCCTTCGGGAATTAAAAAACGCTGTATAGCGTGCAGGCATTCGAAAACATCTTAATAAAAAAGAAAATATGAACATAAACATGAATAAAAAAAATACTTTGTTCTACCGAACTCAAGGGCGACACTGGAGAATACACAACGACACGAGCAAAAAGGGGAAAAGGCACACTGAAGCTCAAAAAAAATAAAAAAGAATCACAAAAAGAACACAAATCACAACAATGAAACTTCTGATCGTTTCTTCAGTAAAATACAGCAATGAAACATGCTGCCTTTAACGCATTTATGTGAATTCAGTTGCATGGTGTGTTTGAGAAGTACTGAAGGTAATTGGAAACAGGGGCCACGTTCTAGTTAAAACAAGGCTGTGTGTAGGGGAAGGGTTGTGTTTACGTTCTGGTGCTCCTGCAAGGCTCCAGAGGGTCTGACTGTGACATTATAGAACACACCTCATCGGTCCTACAGAGATGAGGTGACAGCCAATGTTGGAAAGAAAAGAAAAGAAAAGAAAAGAAAAGAAAAGGCATAACAGCATATACATCAACAGATCAAGAGCAGGGAGAGATAGAAACCCTGGCATGGACAGTTTCATTCTAAACGCATTTTACTGGTCAGCAGTTGTGGATACAGTATGCGCTAATATGTTGTTATATTAAACCAAACGTGGACATTTTAATATCTATTTAGTATTACCATGCAGTAGCTGAATTGGTTACACTCTGTAAATGCACGGTTAACAAGTTTATCCATTTGTTGTGCTGGAATAAGTGACAGTGCTATCACAGAGAATAATTAGAGCAATCACAGTGTTATTGCCCAGACAGGGTACTACATTTCATTCCATAATGACATCATTACCTCAAGTTAATTATGTGCCTTGCGAGGTGACACGTTTGATTAAACACATGAATGCACAAACAAATCAAAAAATTAGCTGTGGAACGGCACAATAAATGGTTGAATTTTTAATGGTGGAATTGCCCTTTTGTTGGTTTCGTCCCTGTTCCCAGGTAATACTGTGACGGACAAATGCATTTAGAAGAAGAGAGAGACAGACAGAGAGAGAGAGAGAGAGAGAGAGGGAAAGAGAGAGCATTGCATCTACAGGGCAAAATCTAAGGTGAAAAAGACGCCAGGACACAAAGGGTTAAGAAGCACAAACAATAACATTTCAGGAGCAGATGTCCTTGAGGCAAAACCAAGGACAAGGCAATTGCTAATCTTGTATTCCCAGCATGATCAAATCACCAGGCAACAGATATAAATAAAAGGACAGGAAATGAGGAATTCACATTCAAGGGTGTCAGCGGCGAAATGAAGATTCATGGTGAAGAGCCCCGGTGAAGGCGGCAAAAATTAACTGCAAATAAAAGGGACAGACGGCCTCCAAAGTCCAGCGTATAAAGTAGGTTTGGTGGGAGAAAAACACACACATGCTAGATAGGGTCTAGTCGATGGCGGCTGGGGCTGAGGAGAATGGGCTGCACTTTGTCATGGAGACAGGTGCTTTTATTTGACACCCAATAGGCTGCGCCCTGACTGGATATTCTAAAAATATGAGTCTGCGCATGATCATCAGACTGTCTCGTTTTCCATTCATTTCACACCATCATTTGTTACAGCAAACACATAGAAACCTCTTTGACTTTGTCTGTTGGTCTGGAATGCTAAAATGAAGTAGAAAATGTGCTGGACGGAAATGCTCTAAACTGCAGTAAATGTTGATGCAGTTCCATATGCACAGGTCAGACAGTAATAAAATTAAATTGAGTGAAAATATTCAGGGAAATACATCTACACTGCTGATGGTGGCAAACTTTTTCACTGCATTAGAGACAGGATGATAATAGATTTGTACCAGTTGTTCAGTGCTGCTGGTGCACATCTAATTCACAAATAAATGTGTAAAAAAAAAAGGTTTCAAGGCAATAGATGCATGACTCTCACTTCATAAAATAAGTATCTAGTATGCCTCACTGTCATGCAGGTTGTTATTATGAAGAGTGAGGGACAACTATCTCATTTTAGAAGAGAAATCTATTTTACATTTCCATTCCAGTTCTTAAAACATATTCTCATGCAGTTTTAGCATACAACAAACACATTATGTCGGTAATACACTTTTGAAATTGGATAGCTCCATCATACCCAGGGTAGACCTCTGTGATGTATACAGTGTTTACTGTAGATCATGTATTACACTATACAGTATGAAGGATGCTTCTATGCTTACATAAACAACTTAACTTGACCGCTCTTTCAGTAACACTAACTCTAATGGGCCCCTGCCAGGTAGCTTTATAAACTAGTCATAATATTGTGACAAGCAATAGCAGAGCTGCAAGCTTTCCTGTTAAATCTTTGCAGCTGCATGAGACAGATAAATACAGTAGATACAAACAGAGTCTCGGTGTGTTACAACAGAGAGACCACAACCTAAAAATTTGGGAGGTTTTAAACTGATTTCATGCCACTTACTAACATTTGAATATGTACCACATCATTTGACTAGTGGCTAGTCAACTATTGGTCTCCTCTGTGCTGAGTCAAGGTGTCATAACTAAGTACCTTAACTGAAAGGTAGAAACGCACTGTAATGAAGTAAGTCAGTGAACGGACTCAGTTGTGTCAGGCACATTACAACATTTATCTTAAGTTTGCTAACATTAGCCACTTTAAGCTACTGGTCATACCAGACCAAGAAAGGCTGCAGCAGCAAAACCTCTGAACATATTAAATTGAGTAAGGGTGTCTTTAATTTCATGTGAATTTTAATTTACAAGAAGAATGTGTTATTTCTTCTTTCAAATGTTGCATAGTCCTGCAAAGGTCAATCAACAACACATTCTCCATATTCTGCACATGTACACAAAATGAATCTACCTGTTTCTGCTCCTCTCCCAAGCCGTCCCACATGGAGGCTACTATCTTGGATACGTCTCCAAAGGTGGCGTTGGGATTCTGTCCTTTAATGGCTGCCTGGGTGTCTCTGAAGAACAAGGCGTAGGCTGACACAGGCTTTGTAGGCTCATTGGGGTCCTTCTTCTTCTTCTTTTTTTGGGGTTTGGGCTTGGGCTTCATCATCTCCGAAGACGGCCGCTTCTCGCCCGTGATCTGGAAGACCATCAAAAACACACAAAAAACAAAGCAGCTTATTGACACTGCAGGAACAAGGTCGACCAATTCAGCTAGAGTGAATAATTGCAACTCTGATGAATGCTTATAACATTGGGTCCAGGTGGAGCATGTACACTTCATTAAATTCATTAATTAAAGGCTCTCTGTTCAAAATGTATGTTGTCAGCTTTTGAATATTGCAGCAATGTTTCACTGACAGTTTGACAGCACTTTTTTCTGCCTTACTTTGTCAAAAAATAACATCTGTTAGTTGAATTTATCAAACCTTTTCAAATCTTTATTTTTCAGTTGTTCAGCAAGTCATACATTCTGACTTTTCTTGCTGGGGGTGGAAGAAATTTTAAATCGCCTGCTGTATCTGCTCTGGCTTTGATGTGGTCTCAGAATGAATCGGGGAGAGAGCAAATGGAATTACTTACTGATAGGAGAGGTGGTAATCATTTTTATTCACACACAGTGAGAAGCACAGCAGAGATGTATGGGAAATATGTTTTCTTTAACTAAAGAATCCCCTTCATGTTATACTGTATCACTGCAAGCTAGCATTTAAACACACAGATGAATCTGAAACACTGTGGATGTGGCAGATTCAATTATACACTCATTCACATTCCCCTGATGGATACGAAGCAAATCCACGGAGACATTGGGTCGGTGGGCAATTTATGAAAACAGTTTTACAGATTTACATACACCAAATGAATGTAAACAAGTGTCCTTCTCTTCTCATTTAAATGAATGAGTGATTTAAATGAAGCAGTGGTCGGTTTCAAATCAGACTGTATATGACTCCAATGAGAAAATTAGGTGCCAACACCTTGTGTCTGTGTTGTTGACGGTGCAGCCCATTAAAATATCCCTCACATCTGTAAATAACGGAGGTCTCTTCACTTTGATGTACAATATCTCTAATATTACTCCAGGGAAAAAGATTTAATGTGTGTGTGCAAGAGTTTGCCAACAAACTTACAAACATGCCATGGTGGTAATGAACTGTCAGCTATTCGCAACTGTATAATTGGAAAGGAAATTTGTCTGAGGGTGAAATTATCTCGGACAAAAGGACCAAGACAAAATTGTGTTGCTTTTAAGTGCGAACCAGATTTTGGAAATGGTGCCGCTCAGAATAAAGAAAAAGGGACAATTTTAAGTAACAAAACATGTTAAATTCAATCATGAACAAAATACTTCAAATCAATTTTCTCTCAAATTTGACACCACAGTGCACCACTCAGACACAAAATAAAAGATAAAAAAATGGCTTCAGTTCCCCTCAACAGCAACATTTTCCAGCCAACCAAATCAAAAGCACAAGCATGGCTACCCCTAAGTCCCTGTTTAAACCCAACACAACACAACACAACCATCTCTGAGAAGCACTGCCAAGCCCTCGCCTCCTACTCCACTACTACAAGCTAGAGAAGCGTTGCCACATCAGTACCTTTGAATGAGGATCAGTCTCCTCTTCCTGATTGGAGCTTGAGGGGGAGGGTGTGGCCGATTTACTTCCGGGAGGTGAGGGGGAACCATGGGGCAGTGAACTCCGGCTGACCTGAGGGTTTAGCTGGGAGAGTGCGCTCATGGGGTTGGGCAGTATCGGAGGAGAGCTGTTTATCAGGGGGTGGTTACGGGCGGGGTCATAATGAGTGCCGTCTGGGTGCTGGTGATGGTGTTGCTGTTGGTGGTGGTGCAAAGCCATCTCCTGCATCTGGGGTGAGAGAAGAACACCAGCTTTACTATCTTCTCCTCTACTCAAAGTAATAAAAGTTTGCCAATTAGCCAAATATGCAAAGACTTAGAAGTGGAGATGACATTTTTAAATTTGAGGAAAATATGCATGTGTTCTAACAAAAAAGACAAAAAATAACTTACAAAAAATTGAGATGTTATGTAATGAGGGTAATGTGTCTGTTGGCAGAAACTAGACAGACAAAAAAACCCTCTTACAGGTCTCACTGTTAAACTGAGGCTGGTGGTTAGAAAGCTTCTCTTTTCTTTCTCAACTGTCTTTTCTCAGGACAGCAACAGGCACTATGTTCAAACATGTAGGTTTGTGGTTTAAGTTTATCTATTTTACTTGTTTGGTACCTGACTTCAGCACTGACATTCATAAAGGGGCACATTTTGAATACTGGGAGGAAATATATCATTAAAAAAACAAAGAACTAAATATAATCCGTCCAACCAACCAAGACAACTTACTCAGACATTAGAAGACATCTACTTACTCCCTAAAGGCTAATACCATTCACTCTTAGCTAACCGGACCAGAAAAACATGAATACAGCATCTGTGACATAGTTTTCTGAAGGCTCATTTTGAAGCCTGGTAGCCTTTGGGTTTATTGCCTGCTGCCATCTTTTTCAGTTTCCGAAGACAGAAAATCTAGATTTTTAAATGAGTTGGAGCTGGATGGAGCCTGATGAGAGCAGCAGTCAACACGGCTCACTGTGATAGGCTTAGACAGCTGTCAATCAAACAAATATGACCCAAGTATGCCCCTTTTTTAAAGACATTGATTTTTTTATACAAAGTTATTTTGAAATCACTTTAAAAACACTCACTAGGAGAAGTGAAATCTGCTATTGAGAGCTTAAAACAGCTATAATCAATATTTCTATATAAACAATAGATCACATGACTGTAGTGATGAAGCCACAGAGACTTATCATCCAACTCTACAGTTCCCCTCAGCTCTACGGAGCCTTTTAGCATCTTTTAGCTCATTATTGGTTTTCCGGCCCACAGCTGTTTTGGTTCATTTTCACTCCTTTCATAGTGTTGTTTAAGGCCACAGATGGCAGCTGTTTCCAACAAAAATGCTCTAAAAACCGGCTGTACACTACCTGCTCCGCACTAAATGGTGGACAGATACAGTTAGCGACTAGCTGGTAAACATATATTATATCTAACATATGGGACTTAAACGATGAGATGATCAAACGAAAGCATATATTGCCGTATAGATGTGAAAAATTAGCAACTGTTATTGGCCAAAAAGTTATTGCAGGTTAATCAATGAAAACAATCTACTCTTTTCCATTCAAGTCAAAGTTTTGAGCCATTAGGGGAACTGTACCTCAAGCCATATTTTGCTTTGCTTCACCATTCAGCCATGTAACACACAGGCCCACGATCACTTAGCTCAAAATGAGGGGGCTCTCTATTGCAGTTAAAGGTACAATCCATGGTTCTATTGGATTCTATAGGCAATCACTAGGAAATGCAACAAGTGCAGGCCCTCCAGGGTCCTTGAGACACAGTGGCCTGGTTGGTGGTTGTGGGAAGACTTTAGTTCCTGCTTCTGAAAATTAAGTTTTAAGAAGCTAGAAATCTCAGCACCTTGCAAAGCAACGCTTGTGTCAATGGCATTGATCAACCCCCTGCAGATATATTATGCTCACTGTGGGCTTTGAAAGAGAAAAGTGTTACCTTCTGCCACGTTAAATAACACCGTTTTCAAAAAGAAATAGAAACAAAAACGGTCCTCGCAGCTGGAGAATGACCTCCGCAAGGAGAACACCCTTCAGAGTAATTACAGAATTAGACGCTCACAAAGATAAAAAAAAAAAAAAAGATCTTCAGTAATAACTGCATCAAAAGCTTTTCTTCAAGATTCATCAGGACACAACATGAGCATGGACCAAAGGATGCTTTTAATGCAGGCATAAATGGGCATGTTTGGCAATTTACAGATCAGAAAGTGATGAGCTAGCATTTGTTAGCTCTATTAAACATTTATGAGTTAAATAATACATTACACATTAGTGAAGTACTAAAAAGATCAAATTGAAAAGGCCCGAGCATATGAGGTCTTGATAAACACGAGTAGAGGTTCAGAGATGAAGGCTCGCTCTCTAATCATAATTGGTCCCAGTAGATTGCTAGAATAAAAATGCACAACAAAGTAATGTTGTAGGAGGCTCTGCCCTGCTTTGAAAACTCATAATATTCACACGACATTAGATTCTGTGTTTGCCTCAGCAGCTGCTCACAAAAGGCAGCCATGAACAAAGACATTCCTTTTGCATTTCAAATAACCAAGCGCTAACCTCCCCCATCCATGGCAGTCTCCAACTTCCAATCATAATTCAAAACACCATCACTACACTTATTAAAACATGAGGAAATAGCCTCAGCAAAATAAGTAGTAAGACAGAAAAAAAGGAAGAAAGGGGAAAGAGAAGGAAATAGAAATCCATTAATTTTCCATTTTCCATGGACTTGCTCTTTAAGGGTCCTCACAAACCAAGAAGCATTGAAAAACCAATTAATCAAACATGAATGGCCTATCATAGCTATAGCAGACGCGTTTCCATAGCAACAGCCTCCAGGCAAAATTGTCACCCTTTAATCTGAGCCACACCATGTTTAATATAAACAAGAAGGAGACATGCAGAGCAGAGGAGTTCACCGGGGGGAAAGGCAGCATGGCATCGTGGGTACTGGGCTACTCGTAAGAGTAGAGACAGAAAAACGCAGGGTCACTCACTTACAGTTCATCTACATCTAATAAACACATTTTATTTCACCTTATTCTTGTGAAAGTCCTAGAGATGGCTTCGGATGAGAGTTAAGTTAGATTTCTTTTTAATAAAAAATTTAATAATTCACTGTACGTCTTGATTTTGTTTGAATCAAAGACACATTTCGTCTGCTATCATTTCTATTCACCCTCATAGTTCATAGCATTGACTCAATTTTCATTAGAGCTGAGTGTTCTGTCCTAACTCATGAAGCAGTTAGTCACCAGAAGACACAGAAACAAATGTGTTCCCGTGAAAGTATAGTTAAAGTTGTAGCATATAGCTATTGTAAAAGCAATGACATATCAAGTCTTTGATATGTGTGAAAGTATGCATTACCGTACCTTGTTGCAGTTACTAAAAGCAGCTATATACAGTAACACCTAAAGGACTCATTACTCAAAACGCTCCTGCTGTGATGATTTACATCTAATAGTCTAATGTCGTTTTTTTTTTTTTTTTAAATGTCTCAGAGTGCTTTTAGTTGGTGCTTTCACCTGTGTGAGACAGACAGAGCAAGAAGTTATCACATAGCGCCATCAAGCCCGAGCTAAATAAAGCGAGCGACAGACGGCTGTACAAATATTATGAAAGAATCTGACAAAGGTTGCCGGTTGCCATAGGTACTGTATGCTAATTCCTAATGGTGTCATCCGAATGGCTGGCCAAAAGAGGGGGGAGTAGTGCACAGTGAGTAACAGGATTTGGTTGGTCACTGCTCTCTGCCTTTAGCATGTAACACATACTGACTTTTCATGGACTGTTGACATAGACAGGCCTGTAACACTGACTTTATTTCCGGACTTGGTCGGTGATGCAGTATGAAAATGATGTTATTTTATTTGAGTGAGGTCGACCAGATGGATTGTTATACGTTGAGAAAGCTAGCACTGCATTAGTCTTATTCTAAATTGAAGCAGCTAACTCACTGAACACTTTTGTCATCATCATCATCATCATCATCATCATTTTTCCGCTGTATTTCGTGGTACAACTACAAACCAACTACCAATGTGAGCGATGCAGTGGCCTAAATTTATATATTTAGATTATTTATGAAGTTGGATTTTGAGTTCTCTTGGGTATTGTCATAGCTGTGCTTAACCTCCAGCAATTTAGCTGTTTGTTGTAAAGCCCCAGGAGATCAGAGTCCCTCATAAACAGGAAGGAGGAAAAGTAAGAGGGAAGGAAAGAGGACACTGGAACAGAGAGAGAGAGGCAGAAAGACGTAACACAGGAAAAAAGTAGGGAAACAGTCAGAGAAAAGGGATACACAAAACCACATGACCTAACTACTAAAATCCATCTCCAAAGTTAGCAAGAGGACAGTTAGATATTGCTTTTTGGAGATGAGCAGCCAGGCAGACCTAAACTGTGATGTAAAGCCAGGAAACTCGGTGTGAACGTGTTCCTCTGCCATCGTTACGCCTGTCGTGTTTGTATTCACATCTTGTACATCATAGTCAAATGGGAGTCAAATAACAAAGGCTTTCCAATTATGTGTAGCACATTGTGTGCGAGATGGAATATCACAAAGCCATTGTTCCCCTGCTCCTGCTGACCTTACCTTTGAAATGGTTTCACGGCCGCTCCAATTGCCTGCACCATTTGATTTAGCTAAGGGGATTTGACCACCAGCACAGAGATGAGAGGAGGGGAGAAGAGAGCTCTATACAGCCACAAGGAGAAAGAGGAGAGACTCACACCAGAGGAGAGTAAAACAGCTAACCTTGCTCCGTCCTTATGATGATTATACCAGAGTGGCATCTGTTTCATCATTTAAATAAGCGGGTTGATTGCTACACAAGGTTTTATTGCCCTGGCATCATCATAAACCAGTCTGAAGAATCAATAAATGTTGTGGTTGTGTTTCAACTTATTATCACCGTCTAAAAAAACCCATCAAAATAAATCTTCAGTGGGTGTCAGTTTTTAATTAAGTGCCTTCTGTAGAGCTGAGTCAACTCACTTTTAGTTCACTTACATCAAAATGTAAACAAAAAGTTGAATGTATTTGCCGATGAATTTGAATTGAATTTGAATTGATTTGAATTTTAAACAAACATCATCTGCTGAACTGCTTTAATCAGCGCCATCAGACGTTCAGTCCCCCTTTCTATCCCGTCCTGCCCCGTTTGAATATACAGAGATCAATGCTTCTGCGACTCCTGAGACTTTTCTCTCCTCACCCCCTGCTTGACTGGAGCCATCTTGTTTAGAGTGATGGCTCACTCACACAGGTTCACGGCTGCTATTGTAAAATCACCCAGCGTTTAATTGAAACAAATGACTATAATAATAGAACATTATCCCTGCAGGCACCCAGCCATGACAGCTTTAATTAGAGGCGCGTTCAAGACTGATCCTTCAAAAGCACAGCCGCCGTGCAACACGATGGTAAACACGCCTTTAGGTGGGGAGCCAACCCCGGGCCTCACAGCCCTCAAAGCTACTTCTCATTCACCCTGAGGGCAGAGCACTAACTACTCTGTTCCTCAAAGAGCCTTCGGGCCTCCTCCCCTCTCTCCCCCTCCTCCCTCTCTCCCTCTCTCTCTCTCCTCTCTCCCTTCATCCATGTCTTCGGTTTATCAAGCTTATATACACCCAGGAGGGTCATTTACACAAGCTGAGGAGAATTAATAAGAGAGTGGATTTATGAATCATACGCTACTTAAGTATGAAAGCAAAGGCAAAACGCTGCTTTTGCCTTCTAGTGACATCAGACAGATGCTTAGTAAGGAGATATGATGGGCAGCAGATGCCGGGATGTTGGAGAAAAAGAAACACAAGTGGTTTAAGAATTTGTTGAAGCTTTAATTGGATGTGTTATTAAAAGTAGTCAAGACGACTTATAAAATGTTATTCAACAAGACAAGAAGACTTTGATTTAAATGTAATGTGATGATATGATCCAGGTGTACTACCAGCCAACTGTATTTAGCAACACACCATTAAAATCTCATTTCACTTATTAGCTTGGCAGTCGCTCCATGTTGCCAAAACAAGACACTTTAAGGTCACTTTTAATCGTTGCAATTACATGCGAGTCAAAGGGAAAAAATATTTAAAAAATGCTTGCTCTTGCACCTCCTGCGCTGAACTGCGATCAAGTAATTAATCTGGCAGAAAAGCAGCAATACCTCACAAACTAGCAGCATAAGGAAATAATTACGAGTTTCCAACACAAACTTTAAAAGGGAGAAGAAGAAATTCATTCCGTGAACATCTCAAGGAGCCACACTGTTGAAATGGACTTTGCCACTATATCTCTCAAAACCAAGCAGAGTCCATGCCAACACATTTGATAGTTTCATAAAATGTAGGAATTACTTTTTAAGTTGAGCCACACAGATAAACGATAAAATAAACACACACGCAAAAAAACAAAACAGAAGTGGAGCTATAACAAAAGTAAATGCTAAAAAGGTTATGAAACTTTCAAGATGTTTGTGTGATTATTGTTATTATTGTTATTATTATTATTATTATTATTATTATTATGATTATTATCATTAAATCTAATAGTAGAGCAGGAAGCGTTTGCACAAAGAGGCTGCTGATGGTTGTGACTGACCCTGAACGCCTCTCAGAATGAATCTGTGGCAGCAACAAGGCCGTGGTTGATTTGCAGATAGTAATGTCATGATGTCCCCCTCGGCACCATCCTCCATGTTCCTCATTACTGCTAATGTCAGAACCTCCTTTGCTTTTATTTCCTCTCTCTCTCTCTCTCTCTCCCCTTCTACCCCCCCCTCCCCCCAGTTCTCTCTCTTGTTCCTCCGTCTTTTTTATTCTCTCTCACTGTGTCTTTCTCCCCCTGTCTCGCTTCCTCTCAGCCCGGGCGTGTCTCTGAGCTCACCTCACAAAGCACAGCGTCAGAGAATCAGAGCCTTGCCTGACATGACATGTAGGAGACGGTTGTGAGGAGCGGTAGGGACACAAACTCTTGACAGCAAAAGGCAAGGCTCCTCTGCTCCCACTAATGAGACTCCTGACTGCCGTGTCAAACACACTTTGTGTGTGTGTGTGGGCGTGCCCGCACTCACACAACAAAAAAAATGAACGCAGATGCAGAAATAATGAAAACAAAAACAAGAAAGCGCACACATATGAAAAGTTGGAGCACACACAGTACTGTATGTGCCACACGAGAGGAGGTCATGGCGAGGAGATTTACATGTGTGTAAAATCATCTCGCAGAGAAATTTCACACATGCCTGACAGAAGCCATCTTCACCTTGTTCTCCAGTGTTGAACTATAGCAAATGTTACAGACGGCGGATTACCAAACAAATTAACTCATTGCTATTGCTGCGGTACATGTGATCACACGGTTCACTGCATCACACCTTCACAGCTTGAGGTACAGTTTGCAGAAGACTCATTTTCACCAAAAAAGAAGCAGATCACTGCTGGTTTTCACCCAGATTTAATGTCCCCACACATCCACATTGTGCTTCCTACTGCAAGTCAACACTGATCACTAAAGCATTTTTTTTTTAAATAAAAAGACATCTTAGAAAATAATTCTGGTTGATGATAAAATTGGAAGAAAACACAAAGAAGCCACTGGTTTGCTGCTAAGAGTCTTTCTCAGCAAAAAAATGATTAAATCACAGTTTTGAACTTCAAATCATATTTTGTATTAATATCATTATTGTTTCAATATTCATCTGTTTTTTAATGATCAAAACAGACATCAAATTTTACCTAATAGAAAACAAAGAGCCCTAAATCCTGTAAATGCTATGAAAATTAAGACACATCAAAGACATACTCAAGCTTACTTTGAGTCTTTGTTGAGATTTTGACCCAATTTCAAGTCTGATGTTGAATGTAAACTGTGACAACCTTCTAGTAATTTCTGGAGACATTTCTTCCTACTTGGCACCATCGAGGATGAACACTGCCCTTGAATTTCGCCTGTAGTCTGCGCCTCTTGGTGCTGGATTACAGTAACACAGCACACTATGTTACATGAACACAAGTGTTTTAATCACCCTGACTCAAGCCTTGTGCACATTAGCAGACAGTGTGGCAGTGTTGTGTTGAACTGGTGGCTGGTGGCACAGCAGGGGAGACGTCCCTGAGTGAGATGACATGGGACAGCTCTCCACCGCCACCAGGGCAGAATATTCCTGGCGGTGAAAGCAGAATGAGCTGATGGATGGTTGAGATAGGCCACAGTGCAATATGGACACGATTTCATGGCATGATAAATCTCAGCAGGGGCCCGTGGCTAAGTGTAATATGAAATCCCTTATCTATGTATCTGCTTCATAACACCGGCTATCTGCTGCAGCTGAATCTGCCTTTGTTTCTTTAGCTTCTGTTCTTTGCTTGAATGCCTCTGTTGATCACATCTGCAGTATGGAGGAGGACGATGACAACAACATGTGTGCGATAACACATCTTTTACTCAGTTGTTTTTGAAATACAATGTGATGAATTATCTAAATTGAAAATTGTCACTATAGAGATCCTCTTCCATTACCTTTGGATCACACTGATAAGCAGCGTTATTAAAAGAGATTTTTGCATAGCACTCCATACTGTAGAAGCCGACCCCGTGTTTGTACAAAACAAGTTTAAATTACAACTGCAATATAAATGAAATGCAATTTGTCTCACAGAGCTGATCTTTTAAAAGTTCGGTGCGTGTGTTATCTAACACCATCTCTTTAGAATATCTGATTAAAAAGAAAGAAATTAAGTCGGCACCTTATCCTCTGATTAGCTTAATCCGATAGGTTAATTGACTTTATCGTATGGGGAGAAAATAGATGAGCTGCCATTCCAGCCTGCAATAAATATCCCTCTGAAATGATGAAATTGGAAAATAACCTATATTTCTTTTAAGATATTTCTTAATATACAACTACAGTTTCATATCACATTGCCAGAGAAATAAGGCACTTTCTCCCAGGAGATGAGAAAAGAATTGAATTTTTCCTTATCGGTCATCTATTTTTCCACAGAATGCTATTACTTGCTGCCTGCCGTTGCTAAGCAACAGGAAATATTAATAGGACCTTTTATTAGCTAGGCTTTACCAGTGGAGTACTAAAATGAGGAAGTGGAAAACATGAATGTGTTACATAAATCTCTGAACCTTTCAGGGTTTGCACAAGTCTCTGTTTGTCCAGTGATTTATGGCTGTGATGGTTCATTTATGGGAGAGGGAGGTGTGAAATGCCAAATGGAACATTAGCCTTAGGGACAATTTGAAAATAAATAATCACAAAAAAAAGTGAGAAAAGGGAAGCAGTTTAAGGTACAGTCCTATTTTTCCCCTGCAGATTTCAAGAGGCCATCAAACAAGAAAGTGATATTTTTGTTCTGCTGGAGGCATTGATCATTCAAAATCATCCACGCCTGAATCAACATTGGAATAACTAATACAAGTCCCATTCTATCACTGGGCTTGTTGAACTGTGGTGAAATGCGACAGACATTCCATCATTTTCCGCAGACGCTCTAATCCCTTTAAAAAATGACTGAAAATGAAGGTCTTTCAAAGGAGAAATAGGTTTTTCTTCATTTGAATGAAAAGTATAGAATAAGGCAAAGCCTCAAAGAGCAGAAAGTCTTTAAAGGAAAAGGTAAGACAAATTTAAAGTCCATATTGGAAAAAGTCTAAACACATTTAATTACAATACTTCTGAAAAGTCACTTGATAACAGTCCAGGTGACATACAGTGCTATTCATTTTTCAGTCTCAGAATTAGCAGACCAAGATTTTCTCTATAAATGCATCCCCTTATCTCTAATCCACCTTCTTCTCTGTTCCATGTTTATACAAAAACCAGCAGGTGTACAGTATGCGATAATACGTTTGCTGAGACCCTCCATCAGAGGGAGAACACATTAAAACACACCTCTGCTCTCTTATCATTAATTCATCCCAGCTTGTCTGTGACAAGTTCAGTTGACATTGCAGCTCATATTTCATTCACACAGGCTTGGAGAGCGAGCACCTGCCAGGAGCACTTAATACCTCGTGAGTAAAAGTAAAAGAAAGAAAAGAAAACACAGGCATCCGCCCAACTTAACATGACAATCAGGGTGGGATTAACGCTTGATAATTAACCTCAACAACTGGAGATAAAGAGCTTGTGGAGAAATTCTTACATTTAAATGTTGCTAACAAAAGAAATTAGAGTATGAATTTGAATATGAATACAGCCGGCAGATCTTTAGGGTGCCACAACCCTCATTACAAACGAACTGACCCTCATTCAGGCGGATTCACGTCTTGTATTCTGGAAAATAACAAATGAGATAATACCTGGGAGTTTGACGGAGCTAAGGCTGCGTCTGCATATAGCTCTTTCTGCTTATACATACCCGTAACGCATAACATCCCCTGGCTGATTATACATTCATCATCTGTTACATATTCAAAACATCACACTCGAGCCAGTTTGATGATGGCTAATATTGCATGCATCATTGAGGAACATGAAAAAAAGCCTAATCAAAGATAATTTATTCCAGTTGCAGGAACAGGTCAGAAATTTGAGGAGCATTTTAAATATACCATAATTGAATATAGAGCCTTTCTCTTCAAATAGATCGCAGACGTACATGTACTTGTTACATCACAGGTGTGAAGCTCATGTAAATATATCTAGCCAGTCAATAATAAAATAGTTTTGCTTTAGGCATGTTTTGGTGTAAATAAAGACAGAGGAGACAACGACGAGGCAACTTCACTTGTGAGTCTAGAAATTATTCACTCGCAGCAGCAGAGATGTCGTTCCGGGCTGTATTGATACGATCTATGCAACCTGAGCATGGCTATTAAATGTCTAATGTGTTTTGGAACTTGTAGATGCTATGACAGTGGGGGCATTAACTGAGAGAGGCAGAGAGGGAGAGACAGAGAGACAGACAGACAGAGAGAGAGAGAGAGAGAGAGGCCCTGCCAAGTGCATCAGAGCATCAGAGAAAAGAGCTCTCTGAAAGATATCAGGTTTGGCCAGGAGGGGCTTCAGACTGCAACATAATAAGCATCAGCAAAAAAAAAAAGAACCATATGAATTGAAAATGGCCTCTTTACAAAATTAGGGGAGTCCAGTGAATTACGTCTTTCAGGTTTGGAGCGTCAGGAGAGGAGAAAAGAACCTAAAAAGTCACCACCTGGTTGGACAGGACGGTTAGCGTCCATTAACTCCTCTCGTTACTGTTTATGATTTATCTTTAAAGTATTAGACTGGCAATATGGAAATATAGTTTTGTTATTGTCAACAAAATCCCACGAACCAAATCCAACAATGAATTGATCCTACTGACAAGTAGGTCTGCAACTAACAATTCCTTTCATTATTGATTAATCTGCAGATTATCTTATCTAGTTGATTAATGGTTTGGTTTATAAAATGTCAGAAAATGGTGAAAAATGATGAAAATGTCCAACAACAATCCAGAACCCACAGATAATAAATGTATTATTGTAGCGGACAAAAAAAACTGGCAAATATTCATATTAAGAAGTTGGAACCAGTGACTTTTAGGCACTTTTGCGTAAAAAAATACTTTAACAACCGATTATCCGATTCATTTTCTGTTGATGACTATTTGACTCAGCTCTACTAACAGTGTCTGTGTAGCCAAAGCATGATATGCTTACTCCTCTGTACCACAGACCTTCATTACCGTAAGCATGGGCACATTCACCATCCTGCTGCTGTAAATACTCACTAGCAAACCAAATGAGTATTAATCCGTAGCTGAAAATAGTCCTCAACAAATTCAATATTTACTCCTGTTTGACTTACGTTTGCTAAAAACTACAGCTACATAAACTACATGTTTGTGATCAGTTTGTTTATTTACGTCTTCAGTAGGGAACAAACAGACTTGGAAAGGAAAGTCAGAAAGTATTTAAGACAGACTAATGCATTGTTGGTTTTGGTCTTTTCATGGGACACATAGATAAGAAGAAAAAGAGAAATACACCAGTCTTTCGTCTTTAGTTTGCATGTAAGTGAAAATCTTGATGGTTGTCATTGGTCCGGACGATCCACACCTACAATCCACTGTTGTATCCACATAAAGATCTAAAGCTAAGCACTATTCAGTCGTACAGTTCACAAAAGAAACACACTAACAGCTCCCTCAATACGATCAACTGCTGCTGTGATACTGCTCTACTCTAAATCCTTTCCGTTATATAATCGCCCTATTTATTTTATGTTTATATTGTTGCACCTGCAATGGAGTACTTTCAAACGTCCTGATACTTGAATCACGTAGGCACACATTTAAAAAGCAGAAGCTCTCAGCCTTTTGTTGAGACAGAATAACCTTATTTCACTCAACTGAATTATCTCTAAAATATCTAATAATGAAATCCAGGAGGTACAGAAAACTGGAGGTATATGCTCATTTTGAATAAGAGTTACCTCTTTCCTCTTTGCAATTTCTTCTTGCTTTCCCTCCCCACAATGCCCTCTCTCTCTCTCTCTCTCTCTCTCTCTCTCCCTCTCTCCATCCTCACCCTCCCCTCTTCATCCAACTCTATTGCACTCTTTTCATTGCCCAGCTCACGTATTGAATCTGCCTGATGAAAACAGATCTCACTGCAGCACCACAATAGAATGGCTGATGCAGGAAAGATGAACCCTAATGGATTTTTTTTTTTCAATGTGCTCAAGATTGAATATAAGGCCTGACCTCCAGATGTAGTGGATCCATTTCAACAGCAGAGATATTGTTTATAGTGAGGACACAGGAACACATAGACACACACATACAGTACAACGTCAACAGCAAAACCTCTTTCTATCTACATGTAGCACTCAAACACTGTGTTTCAGATTTGAAACAGTCTAAAATTAGAATTAACCCTTGTTATTTATCTATCCATGTCAGGTGAGGTATTCATTATGATAGCATCTCATGTTTGAACTGCAGAGTTTGCTTAATTACTCTGCTCAACCGTCTGTGTCAAGGTGAGGCACCAATTTAATAGACACTCCATTCTCAGCACAAATGAACCTCTGCTACGGTTTGGTAGTTTCGCCCAGGCAGGCTATTTGATTTAGAAATTTCTGAGTTTGCTTTATATGCTGCTTTTCGCAGTGAAGTTGAAGCAGAAGCCCTGAAAAGACCTCCTATATGTTCAAGGAGTTTCTCTCAGAGCCAGTTAGAAACATCAAAGAAAAAAACATTAAAGATCACTGATCACCCGGTTATTCTACATTTGCTGTCATTTCTTTTGGCTTTTTCTTGATTTATTTGCTTCTAAATTACCTTGAATACAAACTTAATTTGGACGATATATCACATTTAAAATATGTGTTGCACTTATCTTTGTTTCTCCACATTCAAAACCAAAACACCCCTTTAAACCACGGCTAAAGGCACAGCTATCAGAACAGGAATCACCAGCAATTACCAGCATTTGTAGTATATGTGTTTTGATTATATGTTCATCGTGTGTCCTTTCAAACATTTCAAATCTCATGCATTTTTATCACATAACTTGCAGTATTCAATCTATTAAACCACCGAGTGTGGCCCTCTGTAGCAGTAACAAATATCCTGACTGCCGAGAGAGAGACCGGCCAATCAACCACTGTCTCCACAGTAAAGGTCATGACCAAAATGTGAAATGAATATGAAGATAAATGACACATGAATCCAATACCTAGGGGGAATATTCCAACATTATATATAATATATAGTATGTTTATATTTCAGATCTTTATCAAGTCGTCTTTTTGGCTTTGTGCTGACTGTTGTTTATCCTTATCTCCTCTGTTTACGATAAACATTATAATACATCATGCTTGACCTTGATATGAATCTGTATGTATTTGATGTATACTGTATATATACATACAACATACACAAAAGGTGCTGCTGACTTGTCATTTCTGATGATGCCGCAGACAGAAAAATAACAATATAAAACCTAAACTTTATTATGAACTGCATACAATCTATTATATTACCAGAAAGGCACAGCTGTAGAGTGAAGCTTCCTGTTTATGATATCTTGAAAAAGCCAACACCACTTTGAACACCACACTCATTTACTCAGCTTCGATTTGTCTTGCCTTTATGTATGCTATAAGAGAGACTGCTAACCAGAAAGATTTTGCTTATAGCAGCCTATAGTCTACATTATGTTTCACACATAAGCTGTACATATATCATTTGTTGTGATAGAAACCTGCTCCATTTCCTGCCGTTCTCATGAATGCAATTATGGTTTGGAGATGCTAATTTGTGGAAGAGCAGTTCTGTGTGGAGCTGAGGGGGTAATCAGCGCGTATTCATGTTTGAAGGCTTGACAGATTGACCGATGCACGCTGTCAAGGTAGATATGATGCTGATGGATTTACCCACAATCCTTTTCTCCATGCATCACAGCTGACATGGCAACCGCTGAACAATCATTCAGTTCCCCCACTTCATGTCTTGAAAATTGCATTTACCTCATAAGGCTGTAATCTGTTTTTATATTAGGAAGCTCTTTTAAATGGCTTTTTTGTAATATCCAAAAAAGCTTCATTTTCAGACACATTTGAAAGTCATGTGCTCCATCATCTTTTCTGTCCCTAAATTGAGACTTTGTATCTGCCTCAGTGTATGATATCTGTTCAGTGTTTGTTTGTGTGGACAGGGTTAATATTTTGCCCTCATGTCCTCCTTGGTATCTCAGATACAAAAAAAAAGTACTTCTTCAAAGTCCTACAGTTTTGTTATGAGCCAGTAGAGTTGAAATCACACCCCAAACTAAAAGGGTTTGGTTTAAGTCCAACCCTCTTTCCTCTGAGGCACCAAATAATTTTCACTGTAATTAGAAGCTTAAATTGTTCCAAACATATGTAACCATTACTGAAAATAATCTCTGACTCATTAAACGTCAGCTTTCTGGTGTTACGGGGCTCCCATAAAATGGTTCAGTCCACGTAGAGCTACTCACCGAGGGCATTTGGCTGGAGACGAGGTGGCTGTCCTGCGCCAGCATGTTAGACATCATGAGTGTGGGCAGCTCTGGGTAAGAATAGGGGTTGATGAGCCCATTGTGTGGCAGCGAGTGGCAGAGGTAGCCTGTAGAGTCGTGCTCCATCAGGTGAAGAAGAGGAGGCTCGGGGTGGTTGGGTGGAGTGATGGGGGGGATCTCGTAGTCCTCGTCCCCGGCTCCATTTCCACTGCCCGTGCCACCACCTCCGCCTCCTCCCCCGCCGCCACCAGTCTGACCTGTGTAGCTCTGAGGGAGAGACACAGAGAGAAAAAAAGTGAGAAAACGAAGGTTTCAGGAAGTAGCAAAGTCATAACTGATTTCTATATGACACGATTCCATATGGGCTCCAGATGTGCACATTCAGTTTACGATAATAGAGTTACGACATAGAGAGGAATTATTTCAGGCGCCAAGGGTTCCAAAAGTCCTGCTCATTTCCTGCATAGGCCATGTTGGGAAACTGGAGCACTTCCAAGGTTTGGATGGGTATAAAACATAAAAGATGAGCAACTGTGTTACAAAATATCTATAAAAAGTCAAAGGTACAAGCCTGTGTACATAAAACATATGGACAAAAGTCAACTACAGCTGAGTGCATTTCATCAAGAAACATCCAACCACCAAACTTAAAATTCAGCTGCAGTTTAGGGTTAGGGTTAGAAGTCTTTCTGGGGTCCTGTAGATAGAAATACAGACACACAATAAGAAAGTACAGACACATTAAGATATGAAAAACAATCAGGTACGCTAGGCAGATACACAAATGAGAAGATGAAGTAGTAACAGACTTTGCAGTACAATTAAACTTAAAAACCACATTGTGGCAACTATGGTGCGAGTTTTGCTCCCAGATGCAACACCAAAGCACTCTCAATTTGCTGCAGCTTTAATTCACGCCTCTAATTGGCTTCTTCTCCATTGCGATGACAGCTGAGGTTCATGGGTATTATTCTATTATTCTTGACATAATTAAAACTAACAACGTTCTATGTTGTGGAACATGGAGGATATTGTTAGGGCCGCAACTAATGATTATTTTCATGACAGATTATTTTCATGATTCATTGATTAATCGTTAAGTCAATGTTAATATGCTCATCACAATTTCCCAGAGCCCAAATTGACGTCTTCAAATTGCTTATTTTGTCCAACCAGCAGTCTAAAACTCATTTATCATTCATTTACTCATCATTCATTTACTATCATAAATGACAAACAAAAGCAGCTGATCCTCACACATAAGAAGCTGGACCGTCATTTTTGCTTGAAAAATAATCAAAAGAAAAGTATTTTGATAATCGATTAATCCTGAAACGATGAATCGAATATCAAAATAGTTTTCTTTTGATCGACTAATCGATTAATCAACTAATCATTGCAGCTCTCGATATTGTTAAAAGAACATTTTAAAATGGGAATTAACAGTGGCAAAAAAAATTTACCTCACAGGTGTCTGGTAAATATGTAAAATAGGACACATCCAAACAGTTCCACTCAGCAGTTTAACCACAACTCTACATTAGTGCAAAGTTACAGTATCCGTGGCAACAGTACACGTTGCCGTTGCTACTTGCTAACATGTAAGCTAACTGTCGCGTCAAGAGAAGGACATGTTCTTCGCCTTCCCAATGTGCATTTTATGTGTATCTGGACACTTTGTCGTTAACTATTGCTGACCACAGCAATATTAGATTGCAGGTAACCATAGCAACAGTACTTCTCCTTTGTGCTTCATTACCAGTTGCCCTTTAACGTTGGTACTGACCTTACCATGAGTTAAACTGACAGCTAACAAAAAAAATGGACAACTGTTATAAGACTGTTTGGTGTCCCTCCTCCATTGTTTTCATATATCAGGATTCCTTGTTGTGTATCATCACTAGTAAAAAAGAAAACATAATGCTAAATTGAAATCTGACGCCCTGTGGTTCTCAATTTCTTGGTGAGGACTCCAGGATAAACATTTATTTGGCAGACTACCCCTTGCTGACAGCTCTACTTACTAACATTTGGTTGATCAGAGACAAAATTAATGCAGAATTCAGTCCACTGATCACTACATTACTACATCACTACACTAAATCTACAGCTGTGGTCCATCAAAGAGCTAATTCATTGAAAACTTCTGTGTAAAGTAGCCTGCACAACATTTAAGAATGATGTCAATATAACCTTAAAAGTGCATTGGAAGCATTGGTAACATTGCAAAAACAGAAGAAATAGAATTTATTTAATATATAAATATCATTATTATAATTCAATCTCCTGCCTTTTTACAAAAAAGCTTTTGTAAAGTGTTTAAATTCTGATCTGTCATTTTGTTAGAATAGGTGTAATTTAGTTTCAGATGTTGAACATTTTGGAACAAAAAATTCAATGCTCAGCGATCAGTAATAAAGAAGACCAACAGCCACTGCATTTGTGTGCTGTCGCGCTAACACAGTAAGTCCAATCAGATCAGAGTTCTGCACAGAGCAAGAAGAAAAGAAAAATAGCAGGGAAATTCAACGGGGAATGAAAAGCAATTTTGTCTGAGACGATCCAACTTGACTCCCATTGTAATGACTGAGTCAAATTAATCATCACAAATAATATTCTGGTGTCAGCCATTCAAGGGTTTTTTAATAGAATTCTTATGATTCATGTCTAGCAGTATACATCAAACAGTCAGTTCTGCAACATTTCTGAAATCAATTCAATATCATCTTTGTGTAGGCTGTCATCCTCGGCAGCAGAGTGGTCATTTATCTCTCAAACAGATACTTTTAGAAAATAAGGGGCATGGAGAGATGGAAGAAAGGAGAGAGGATACAGGGCACATTTTTTTCCTTCTTTCTCTCCACCCTGTTTTAGTATAAAGGTGAGTGTAATGACCCATTCTGTAATTCTGTGACCATATAAATTACAGGTTTGTTATGATATATAACTGAAAAGGTTGACTTCCGAATGACAAATGAGCATTTTTCCTCCAAATAAAAACAAAAAAAGCCAGTTTTACCGTAAACAACCCTCAATCATTAACAGAAAATATTAACAATGTAGATTTTGTTGTCTAATGTTGGTGTTTGTTCACTAGAAGTGATAGCAGCTTTAAATCCTTGTGTTTTTGTGATTCTGGGCTGGGTCAAGCCTTTCCCCCCCATTTGGATCATAGATTGTGCCTTTAAGTAGATAGTAACGGACAATGTTCTTTTCTTTAATAGCTTTCAGCAGGATTAAAATGTATCTAATGTCTTTTAAAGGAATACCAATCTAAGGCAGTAAGCACAAAGCCAGATGAGAGGAATTTCATTAAGTTGAAATACCTAAAACACTAAAACACCCATCTTTAATTTGACCACAAAAAAGGACGTTAGCGATGTTTTACTGTGAAGCAAGAATGTAGACACAGACTCAGCGTTTAAGGCACACTTTCATCTTCCTACATGTGACGCCAAATGAGGAGAAATGAAGAGAAAAAGAAGTGCGATTGCCTCAATTTGATTTGCTTTGTCCTGACATAGCCTGCAAGCCAGTAGATATTAATTTTCTGGACTGTCCTTTGAAGACAGATGTTTTTGTAAACCTTTGGGGATAATGTTATTGTTTGGTCTAATGGACAAGAAAACGAACATTTCCTGAGATTCAATTTCCCTCATAATTGTTGGAAGGAAACTAAATTGTCTGCTGTAAACATTGGAGCCATTGTGTGAAGTGAGTCCCTCTGAGCCCCGCGTCGCCGTCATCTTTTCACTGTGCCTCACTACGACTGTGGGTGACCACTGTGTGTAATCTAAAGACCGGCGCGCTTAGTCATCATCTAGCGTGTTCATCAACCTTTTGTTTTCTCACTGTATAAATATATATCCACGCTACAGGAACATTTTCCTGGTCCCGTCCTGTTGATTGTGCAAAAGGGACGAGGACTGAGGATGTGTCATGTGTTAGATTGCTGTGAGGGCTCATCCAGTGCCCTTGATGATAAAATGTAAATACCAAGGACGTTCCCAGTTGGATTGTGGCAAGATAAATTATTCATATGCCTATATTCAGAATGAGCTTGCATGTACAGGACCACATGTACGCTCTGGCTAATGTATACTCTTTTCTCCTTTAAAAGTAAAATCTAAACAAAGGCAATGTATTTGATGGATCGTACCGACCAGCGTGTGTCCTAGTATGGAATTGGCTTTCCAAACAAAAGCCTCCTCTTATTTTTTTTTCTTTCCCTATGAGGTGCTCGTCATTGGTTTACTTTCAATAGTCAGGAGCACACTGCTACCAAAAGCTGCACTACACAGATTTCTATTTTCTCACTGAAACATCCTTTATTTTCCTCCTCTGATCAATACCGCACACTATAGGGAACCTTATTTCCAATACACAGTATGCTCAGTCTGCACAGCGAGCCAACACAATCTGTAACGTTTTAATTAAGAGACAGATCTCTCGACTGTAAGTGTTACATACCAGCACACCTTTCATTTGAGAGAAACAGATGAATAGACAGTTGGTCTGGGACTGAGAGAGAAAATAACATTGATTGGGGAGCTTTCCAGCTTGTCTTTTTATTTGGCACAGATCTCTCCCTCCCTCTGTAACACTGTCTGAGTCTTCAAGGCCTTCTGGAGATGATATTGACTGTGGCTAATGGCTCATTATCTGTACATTCTTCTTCTTATTAGATTAGTGTTGCAATGCCTGCAGAAATCTGGATTTGGGACAATTAATATAAAATGTATATCAATTCTGTAAAATGATTCACTGTCAAATATAATTCATATGTACAATAAAAGAGCTGCATGCCTTTTAGCATTTAAAACACGACATGATGTTGGCATAATGTTGCATTTATAGAGCTGATTAATAGGCAACCATTTTGATAATTGATTAATCTAAACTAATGTGAGGATTTGCTGCTATTCTGTGTTATATTTTTGGACTGTTGTTTGGACAAAACTAGACATTTTTACAGTCACCTTGCACTCTCGTGAATTAGCATTCTTTCCACTATTTTCTTTGACATTCAATTAATCAGGAAAATAATTAGCAGATTACTCCTTAATAATAATCCTTAGTTGCAGCCCTAGTTGTATTATTTGCTGGTTTGTTAGCATATTACCTCAAAAGAAACATCATTATTTTAACAGGTGGCCCACACACTGTGAACATTTCCTCTTAAAAACAATCACGCCAGACATCAAGTCACACGAGTGTAATTGCATAATTATACTCGGGCCAGTTGCCTGTGTCCCACACAGACACAGAGTTTGGAGTCCTCTCAAGTTAGCGTTTGCTTCGGGGAGAGGGCGGGACCGACAGCTCGGAGACAGACGATGACAGATCTGCCTTACCACTAATGTGCACTTATCTGCCTATTGGTGAGCTTTGTCACAGTGTTGATTTATGCTTAAAATCCCCCCACACGCTACCACTTCCATCACCTCCGACACTCTTCGTTCCAACACCTTCCCCGTACCCGCCGTGCAGAGCTCTGCGCGCGGAGACAAAGTCGGGCCCCGTTATCTCTCCTTTCCACGCAGTCTGGGTTGCAAGGAAGAACAGTGGATTTATCTTTGGGAAGATTTTGAGAGCGTCATCTATTCTCATTCACACTGCCATCGCTCTCCCAAAGGAAGATTATACTGTATATTTATGAATGATCCTGTTTGCTAGTGTGCACAGTGCTCTTGTTTTAATGTAACACAGCAGAGGCAAATAGCTGTTGTCGGGCTACAAAGATCACGTACTTTGAAAAGCTTTATCTGAATGGCACGAGCTGATCTGCTATTTCTGTTTATTGGGCTGTTTGTTTTTGATACTCCTCTTTCTCTTTTTCCCCTTTCCTCTTCTCTCTCTTTATCCCTCCATCGCTCTCAGTCAACTCAGGCTTAATTAAAGCCATAGCTGTTCTTCTGCTACAATATCATGTCAGGGGGTATCAACACACCACAAAGCCTTCTCTGGCAGAGCCCAAAGAGAGGGAGGGGGAGAGAGAGGGCCAAAGATCTGGTTACAGCCACCCTACACCTCCACTCTCCTCTTCCTCTCTTGGCTGGCCCAACACCAGCCTGGCCTGTCCCTCACAGAGCCCAAACAGTTCTGGTCCCCTGGACCCTGATCACCCCCCCCCCCCCCCTCCAGGCCCATCCCCCTGTCATCTCATCTCTCTCTAAAACAGCCAGGCTGCATTATTTATCTGTCACTATGTTAATGTTTGGAAATCTTGAAAGGGGCTGTGGGGATGGGGATGCTAAACAACCGTGTACTTGGTTTCTGTCCGGTGAATGAACATGACGGGAGGGTGGGAGAGAGAGAGAGATTGGGAGGCAGCAAAAGGGGTGAGACAGGGAAAAAAATAATGCCAAAAGCACGCTCTTTCTAGGAAATAAAATCCAGCTACTATCTCTTCAACCCTGGCTTCTTACTTATCATTATAGGAGGGAAAATATGGAGGGAATGGTGAGAATAATTAAAGCGAGTACCAACTGTCCACTGTCCAGAGATGCAGATGGCCCCGTTCACCCCAGATACTGACTTGATTACTAACTAACCTCCCATTGACTAAAACCAGCTTTTCTAATTGCATATATTGTCCCCCTTTTTCTTTTATGTTTCCTTCCCTTCTTTTCCCTCGTGTATCCTGTTCCCAGTGCTCGTCTCACTTGTCAGTCAAGGTCAAGAGGTCATCCTCATCTGATCGCGTGTCAGAGCAGATTAGAATCAGAGCTTTTGTGCCATGTCATATTTCATTATGCATTTGACTCATCTCACAGGTCAAGGGGTCAGTGTGATTTGATTGGATGACAGAAATGATATAATTTGTGTTTAACCCTAGGCTGTATGAGGCTCTGAGTGGCGTACTAATGCATTTTGCAAAGACGGGGCAGGCCCTCTCCACAAGCGACTAATTTGAAGTGGCACACCGCAGAGTTGAAGGAGAGCCAGAGCTATTGCACAACATGCCGAGGTTATAAGGGAGGCTTTATCAAATAATAAACACAACCTCCCTTGTGCCTCTGTTTCTTTCTGTCTCTCGCACACTTTCTTTTCACTCTGCAAACTGATGCCCAGACATTAGCTGCCTCCTGCGCCTAACATGTTACTTTCCCCCTCCTTTTTTCTTTCTTTATCAATTTGATTCACTGATGTGAATGTGTCACTGACCCTCTTCTCTCTTGTTCCTCTCGTCCTCTCTGCATCTCCGTCTCTTCCTCTCTGTCTAATAACGCTTGATATTGGCGAGAGAGGAGACTAATGGAGAAGTGCTGTCAGCAACAACAACCACATCATTATTGCTGAACATTCAACTGGAACACAAACAACATTTAAATAGCTCCCAAATGACTATAGAATAGAACAGAATAGATGTGTAACAGCAGCAAAAGAATCAACTAAGTTATTATTATGAAGAGGAATAACAACAGGTTTTATTGTTTGATAAATAAACATGAATTTATATCTCCCTCTGCTGATTTGCATCATGTGCACAAGAAAGAGTTAAGGACCTTGCATTAGTACAGATATGCAGATGCCAGAGTGTCAGAGAAAACTCAACTGTCTCCACTAATGGGGTCGGAAAACAAACCATGGGTGCACAAGATTGCTCAGGTTTCCCAATAGTCATCTAGAGGGATTGTGATGCCGATGTTGATACTGCTGTGGGTGACGGGGGAGGAGGAGAGAGGAGGGTGGACGGAGTAGAAAGAGGAGAGGAAGGAGCAGAAAATAAGGGGGGAGGGGGAAGAGATGAATCCAACATTTCAAATGAGGACCGTAATCAAACTTATTGCCTGACAGGGTGAATCTACGATTACAATGTTACGTTGGCAGACATGTAGTATTATTTCCAGAGTCCACTCTGTCTCTTCCTGTTCTGAGCAGCCATGTCTCCTGGAGAGGGAAGCCTTTTTAACTTTGCTCATTGCCACACTGCTGTCTGTTCTACGAGGCTTAACAACAGCCACTGCTATTGCTGAGTTATGACCACACAGAAGCCGCCCAGAGACTCCACAAGGCCAAAAAACAGCCAAACTGCTTTTTAATTTTTCAGCTTCAGCTATCTACTTTTCTACGCTCACTGTCAAAATCATTATTAGCATGTGGACAATGGTGCTACAATGTCTGAATGACAAAACTAATTATTGTTATAAGAGCAAGTAGATGGACAAAAAAAAAACAGCACAATAAAGGGTTGGAGGATCAGTACCGACTGACTCTAACAATGTTGAAAATCACAAAGGGAGCGCTGATGGCGCAGTCATCCAAACAAACGTGCATTATTCTGAGAATTGTTAGGATCCTGTCACCCACAAATAACTCTGCTATACACCAGGAGAAGGGGGGTGAAAAGTGCATGTGGTTGATGAGTGTGCGTTTGTGTGCCCGTGTGTGTGTGTCATTTAATCGGTAAGACAAATGTGTGTCTGCATACATTGTAATAGTACGAATTTAATGTAATAGCTCTTCAATGCTTTAGTGAAAATGTTGTAGGTATCCTTGATTTTTTTTTTTTTCAACAAATACTTACTGTTAGAGACTGCCTGCTCTGCGTGTGTGTGTTGTTAGTGTATTCTTAAGTGTCTCCCCTCCCTGGTTCAGAGTCAATGAGGCTGTGTATCGGAGGCTGGCACAGCTGGTGGGAGCAGGAGTCTAACATCTGGACCCTCGTACTCTTGGTGCCATTGTTAATAAGAGGCTGGTGGGGAGTGGAGGGGAGTGGAGGAGACAGCTCTCCAGTGTCAATGAACCTCCCTGTCTCTCACTAGAGCTCAGCACTGCAGCTCATACTTGATGCATCACAAAAGTGTCCACGAAAGGACCTCCAGCACTGCAGCAAATTCACGACTAACATTTCAGTGTTAAATCCAAACAGGAACAGCTTAATAGACCTGATTTTTGTAGTTTTTAGCCACAGTAGCAACGTGCCTCTAGGGATGGCAATGTCGGTTGGTTGGTCTGTCCACCACTTTAGTCCACACTGAAATAGCTGATAACTATTGGATGGATTGCTATGAAATTGAAATCAGACTGATTTTGGTGATTTTCTGACTTTTTCACGAGCACTAACATGACATTTTGTTTTTTAGTGAGATGTCTCCACAACTATTAGATAGATTGCCTTGAAATTTGGTTCAGTCATTCATATCACCCCTCAGGATTAATTGTAATAACTTTTCATTTGCTGCCAACATCCAGTCAACATTTCAGTTTGTTAGCAATTAGCAAATGTGATGACTATGGTGAACATGCTAAACATCAGTATGTTAGCATTGGCTTTGTGAGCATGGTAGCATGCTGACATTAGCAGTCTCACAGAGCTGCTAGCATTGCTACATCCTGACTCTTGCTAAGTCAACTACAAACAGCAGCTAGGTGTTGTTAGGCACAGAGCAGTTTCCTGTGATCATCTTCATCTTCTGGCTCTGTATTGTCTTACAGGGTTAACTCCACCTGTGTTGCACAACAAGAGGCTAAAACTGACACACAAAATAATAATAATAATAATAATAATAATAATAGAATATAAAAGCTGCCTGCCTCAGGCTTTGTACCGATATATTTGCTGTGCTCTGCTTAACCAGTTTAATAAGAAAAATTATATTACCTCATTTCAACTTTTTTTCAGAGCTGAGGAAATAAGTCAGCATGGATCGATGTCTGCTTAGGGCTTTTTTCATACCTTGAAAATACTGCATCAATAATTAACCAAGTATTTTTGCTAATGAATCTTGGTTCAATGGACCATTTTCTTCTCTAATAACTCATAGCATTTTGTTTCACAGGAATGAGGGCAAACCAGTTTGAGGCAAACTTTGTACATTTTATTTCTGAAAGAGACAGAAAATCTCTGTGGTTATAGTCTGGCATGTGATCTAGCACAAGAGTGAGCGTTTGGTCTTGCATCATTCTATCCAATGGGGTGAAAGGCCTACACAAACACATTAAGGTTGCCATTAGTTTCATCTGATCACCTGGGGCAACAGGGGGATGGACAGCTTGGCAGAGCGAGGGCTTTACACAAATATACAGCTGTGCATTTATATGCGGTGCCATGTCAGATGAGTATTTCAAACAGAGGGCAAGAGAGAGGAGGTGGAGGGTGGGGTGGGGGGTTTCCAAATGACTGTAAAAAGGCCACGGGGAGAGAGCTTTCCATCTTTCTGCTGCCATGACAAATATGCCTGCACATCTTTTTGCATTGTCTCCGCTCCCTGCTTCGTCAGCGAACAGCTATAGAAATATTTTGGCAGGCTGCTCTTTGTTTTCATTTTCACAAAAGATGTAGTGAGGGAGTGAGAGACAGAGAGAGAGAGAGAGAGAGACAGAGAGACAGAGAGAGACAGAGAGAGAGACAGAGAGAGAGAGAGAGAGAGAGAGAGAGACAGAGAGACAGAGAGAGAGACAGAGATAGAGAGAGAGAGACAGAGAGAGACAGAGAGAGAGACAGAGAGAGAGAGAGAGAGAGAGAGAGAGAGAGAGAGAGAGAGAGAGAGAGAGAAGGGAGGCAGGTGGGAGAAGTACTGGGCGGAAAAGGTAAAGCGTTGTTGTCAGAGGTTTGGGGGACATATAAGGAGAGGAGTGGTGGGGAAGAGTGGAGAAATGGGTTGTAGTCAGGTGGAAGGAAGGCTGAAAAGGACGAAAGGACAGAGGGGGAGACAAAAAGGGTGAAAAAGGGGAGAGAGGGGAAAAGGTGAGGTAGGAGAAGAAGAGCAGAAGAACTGGTGGGAAGTACAAAGCAGGACAGAGTACAAATAAAGGGTAAATCAGGTGAGGTGGCATTAAAAGGGGGAACAGACAAGGGATTGGGAAGATTGGAGTGACGACTAGAGGGTGAGGCACAAAGTGGGAGAATCAATTGGAAGAGGAGGGGGCAGGTGGAAGCGTAGGGGAGGAGGAGCCTGCCACTCTGGTCCCCAGCTCCAGTCTAAACAGCGGGAGGAAGCTGTAAATCAGACTAATGCGGCCGGGCTGTAATTCAGACCAGCAGGGCCAGGGCGCTGGTGCGGGGACCCCGAACGGCGGGAGTTTACAAAACGCCGCCGCGAGGCTTTAATCAGTGCAACGATCCAAAGATACCGTCTCCCCCAATCAGCAGGCTTCCTGTCAGTCACACACGACTGAACCTGACCAATCAGGCTCCGCCGAGGTTCCAGACGGGCTGGCTGGGCTTTGGGCTGCTGCCAAACAAGAGAATTACTCATCTAAACTGGAAAGGTGGAATGGGCCTTTAATTCAGAGCAAAGAGGGACGAGGTGATAGGTTTGTCAAAGGTTGGACATAAAAGACTATGGGATCATGTTCTACAATGGTTCATCAGAAACATATGGGGGAAAGATGAGAGACACAGGGGAGCTGTGGAGGAGGACTTTATCATAGTCATCAGGCTGGAGTTTCCACAAGTTTAGGCACTAAAACTGTGCGACAGACATCATATCTGTTCAAATAAGAGATCTTAAACCACTAAATCTCTCATTAAAACATTTAAGAATATTAAAAATAACACAAAGTCCTCATTATAAGTTCAGTCTGTCAGCGTGTTTAATAAACTTAATCTTAATCGCATCTGTAAAACTTTCCATCGATCTACAATCTGTCTCAGCCTCTCCGTGTCTCACAGATCCGCTGTTGGCACTCAAACACCTCTCTAATTACAATTACAACACCCAAGGGGCTGGTCTAATCCTTGGCAGCAATGACTCACAACAAAATAACTGAGACGAGAAATGGCATCAAACTTACCGTTAAAACAACGTTTGAACTCCCAACATGTAAAACAGGCAGACAAACTTTCAGATCGCTTGTTACCAGAAGCCGCCTTTTCATACCTGCATTTTACTCAGAGAGGAAGGAGGGCAATGTATTAACTTAAAAGTGAGCGGAAAATGCAAATGCAGTCCACTTTATCATCAGGCATTCAAACAGACCCTTTCAACTCAGCAATCCGTAATATTTCAGCTTTGATGCTCAGGAAATGGCCACAGCTCGACAGTAACACTGGAGCTGGATTCAGCTCTAGTAGTAGTAGGACTAGTGTGACTGGCTGGGCCACTCACACACTGTGCATGTTAAAACCACATGCAGCGTCTTGGCAGCAAAGACGCTACAGCGGCAGCCAATCAATAAAACCTTGTTACACTAATTGCAAGATCATAATCTCCGTTCAGACTTCTGCTGAATATCCAAACAGTCACTCCATTAGCCGAATTATTCCCCTGTGCAGTTTCTCCATCTCTCTCTCTGCCCTCCCTTCCATTTTCTCCCTGTGTTCTTTTTTTTTCCTGTGACATATTTTTCTCTCAAACAGCAGTTCTGCTAAATGAATTCATAAGTCAGGGAGAAAGACATCAAAGCAAAGCATTGTCAAGGTAAAGTGCTGATGAAGTATACTGTTTCTTTCACTTTGCTGGGGAGCTATGAGAAGGCATCTCCACAGTGCATTATCTTTGATCGCATCGCTCCGTACTCTTCTGTTTAATATTAGCGAGAAGAGAAATCCCACTTCAGGTGAAGGTCTTGTAAGACTTTTATAATAAATAAAAAAAAGGACGCTCTACTTAGAAGAGGCTCTTCCACTTTCCACTGTGGATATTTCATGTCGTTTTGTGCTTGAGGGTCAGACCAAACCACTGTGAAGACACCGGAACAAGCCGGAGCCTCTCGTCGTTGGTTACTCTTTTCTACATTGTTGCCACGACAATGGTCAGTGGCCACAGGGGCAGACAAAGAGCTTGTTGATGCCAAGACCAGGGTCCGTGACCTTGTCATTGAATCACTAACACTTTGTCACTCTGCTGGGGGGGGACTGGAGGAAACACTACAGAGAACTAAGCAGGGTTAGACTACGATGCTCATGGGAACATCGATATGACAATGGCACTGACCCCGTTTCCTTGTGACTCATCATGAGAACATACCCATCTAAGCATGTCAGTATCTGATGCGGTTACTTGGCCAGAGTTACTCAACAGGGCCATGTTTAAGTCCTATATGAATGTACCTTATGTATGAAAAATACATTTATTTAGGTAAGCCAGATTAAATAGAGCGATAACGTGGAGAAACTGAAGTGAGAGACAGCAGAGCGCTGAGAAACACACTTTCAGACAGTTTGGAGGTGGAACCACTGACCCAAATGCATTTAAATGCAACGGGGGGTAAGAGTGAAAAAAGAGCAAAAAAGAGGGGGAGTCAGAGAAAATGGAAGAAAGAAAGAAGAAGTGAAATAAGATAATAAAGCAGCAAGCAGAGAAAAGTGAGCTTTAGGCAGTAGGATTTGTTTTTATTCAAGATGGAATATATTGAGAATAATACAGCTACTGTATATACTGTTTCTTGAGGAATAACACTAGTTAATAAAAAATTATCCCTGCAGCTATCTTATCCCTCTGTTTCTTTCACCAAGGCCATTTTTATCTCAGCACTTGCAAACAACGCAAGCATAAACACGTTTACAGTGCCTTAATGTGCTTTAAGCTTCACTTCAACCAATCAGTCAAACCCCCAATCCAATGACACACACTTACATGCATAAAAGATGGTACTCTATATGAATTGTCATAGTATACTTTTTGCCCAGTTAGCATAGAATAAATCAATGCACTTGTATGCCAATGTGTATTAACAGGAAATGATGCAACACATTAGCTAATAGATGTCAATCAAACTGCAGCTGTGTCCCAAATGGATACTACACACTAACTCTAAGCAGGTTCTGAGTGACAAAATAAAATATACTCACAGTGGTCAGTATGTATCCATGTTTATGAGTGTGTACAGTATTCTCCCACAATGAAGTGTATAAAGATATTGGAGAAGCTGCTCACAGATGAAATTTCAAACTAACAGCTCTCGAAACATCACAATACCATAGCTATTAAATATTTTAAACATTTTGCTGTCTCTCTCTGTTTGGCAGCTGGATTCTAAAGTCGCAGTTTGATTGATTGTCTTTTTTCTGTAGAAAATGGTGAAATATTTGAATTTCTTGTGTTGTAACTGCAAAAATTGTATACTGTAAGGAGTAGTATAGAGTATACAGTAAAGTGTATACAATTAGTATGTTGCATGGATTTGGGGCACACTGACAAATTCACAAAGATTTAAAACTTCTTCAAGCTGTTTTAATCACCATCCACAATCCGTGCATAGCGGGACAATAGTATAACAACAGCACAATTAAAAAATAAGCATTTCTAACATGCATACTGACTTTTTTGAGTATACTTTGTGACTTTTCCAGTGTGAACACACTGCATACAAGGAGGTGCAGAGCCGTGATTTTTCTATTTCTTCCATCTCTATGTTTTGTTGTCGGAGTGTGTGTCCACCCCTAAGGCCCTCCCTGATTCTAGCTGTCAGTGGGAAGGAGAGGCTAAACTTGGTGAAGCGGAGAATAGAGCAAGGCACATGTCAAATATGAGAAGATCTTGAGTAAACAAAGTATAACACAGAGCAAAGCAAAATCGTCTCTCATCCCATCACCGTCTTTCACGCTATTTCCCTCTCTCTGTCTCTTTCTCTCTTGCTTCCTTGATCCCCACCTTTCTCTCCCTCTCTCTCCCTGTCTATCTTCTATGCCACATTTGCGATGCTTTATCTGTCCCTCAGTAATTCAGCAGAAAACATTGTGCACATCAGCACGACTTGTAATCAGTCAATCAACACTGCAGTAAAGCTACATGTGCTGAATCAAAATGGGCGATAAAAGCAGTGGTTCTTAAGATTTTTTTAGACAGCCAAGTACCAGCATGGGAAAAGTGTCAGATAAGAGCACTATCCTACTGAAAATCACTTTGTGACGGACATATTTGTTGTCAGAGTTATCTAAATAAACTTAAGGAATCATGTACAAGAAACAGCATAAGCAACTCTGTGTCTCATTCTGGGCTTTGAGCCATACTTTAACAAACCAGAGCATTAAGAAATTAAGCAAAACAGCGAATGCAACAGAAACACAGAACTACTGTAGCCTATGGGTCGGTTCTAATAATTGCAATTGACAGGGACAAATTCCCTTCTCCCCTGTGTATGTCAGATGGGCTTATTCCCAAACTCCACAAATCCCCCTGTCCAAACACAACCATATGGTCTCCCAGTTGTTCGTGACCAGCTGTGCTACAGTGTATCTGGCTTGGTTGCCATGTACTGTAGAAGAGCGCTGACTCCCCCTCCATTCTAACTTAATAAATCCTTTGCAATGAGGCCAAAACTCACTCAGAGTGAAGCAGCGTTTTCTGCTTGGCATTTACCAAAGTGAAAATGGTCTGCACAGAGGATGATTGCATAATTGGAATAAAGTGAATTTGAACTTTATGATGGCAGAGTTAGCATAATGGTTGACACTGTCGCCTCACAGAAAGAAGGTCTCGGCACTTTCTGTTTGGAATTTGGATATTTTTGGTTTCCTCCTACGTAACAGAAAGGTAATTATGACTGTCTGACGTAGACTGTGAAAGACTAGCAGCCTGTCCAGAGTGTTTCAATGCCTTCTGCCCAATGCATGCTGGGATAGACTCCAGCTTCAGTGTGTAAAAGACAACAAACATATATTCTTACACAGAACCATTAAAACAACCATATCATCTGTATATGATATGTATCAAGAATCCAGTTTTAAGAAATAACTAAAATGGTTAATTTTGAAGTCTTTTACTTTCTTTGCAAATTGGGATTTATTATTATTTCAGTGTTTCTGTGTGTTTGTATATCATATATTTGGTTTTGATGTGAATGCATTGGGTTGGCTGTAGTGGTGACTGTACTGTGCTGTTTACAGTGTTTACTGTATGTGGTGTGAGTGTAATGGGTTGATTATACTGTACATTTTAATATGGACCCCAGGAAGAGTCATTGTTGCCATGGTAACTACAACTTATGGGGATCCAAATGAACAATAAACAATATAGAAAACTTAACAGGAGTCATTTGACTGTATCTAGCCTCCAGGTTGTAGAAGAAGTGTGTTTCTGTTTATTCCACAATGTGACCACTAAGAATGTTTTATGTGGCATTTGTCAGAGTAAAAACATGGGTGAACTACTTGGAATATTTTTTGAAAGATTTCAGTCCCTTTGCTTTCAGCTGATGTCATATAACTCCGGGGTGGTTTCAGTAACAACAATTTGTCGTCCATCCTAACAAGCTTGAACAATGGCAGGAGGAAAATGGCTCAACAGTCACTGGGAACAGATGAAATAAGAGGAAAAGAGCAGGTATTCCATTAGGGGCAATTTGAACTCACCTGGTTTGGCGGGAGGAACTCATGGTTGTTTTCATTCATGTACATGTTGTCACCATCAAACTGTAGAGACAGAGAGAGAGAGAGAGAGAGAGAGAGAGAGAGAGAGATGAGAAAACAGTCAGGCAGAGACCAACACATCACAACAGGGACAGAAAACAGAGATTTTCAGTCAGTCAGTGGAGATACAGAAACTGTAACACTGCAGCCTAATGACTGCGAGTCCTCGGCTTATAGACCTCGATGCTCTGGTGGATGTCAGTAATTACAGTTCATTAGAGACACGTATAATTAGGCCCTGTCAAAGCTTGTGTAACTCACACACTTCGTCTCAGTTTGCCTACAGCCTGAGATTGTGTGTGTGTGTGTGTGTGAGTGTGCGCACACCTAACTGCTGCGATTCCTCGGGTGTCACAGGGTGACAAGGGCACAACAGAGTGATAATAACAACACTGAGAGCACAACACTTGCACAAACGGCCATCTAGTTAGTCAGCCATGTCAGTCAAATCAAATCAGAAGCAACATTAACGTAATCAAACGACATATGACAGGTAAGTCAGCCAGGAGTTGACCCAGAAATTGATTTGCTGTGCCAAGCAGTTCGCTGCAACAGCTACAGGAATTTCCAGGGACCTACTTTCTTCTGTGTTTACTTTCAGTCAGACTCAAAGACAAGTGTTCAGGAAGATTTCTGTTAAATTGACATTTTTTTTGAAAGCTGTAGAAGGTTCATGCTCCTCTGATTGACGTCTTTTGTGCCGTAGTGCGGGTTTTTCCAAATGTTTAGAATGAAGGTGATGATTAACACGTAATTAATACGAATGGCCATCAATAATAATAGAGGTTGACAAGTACTGAAATCTCAGTGAGCCCACCAGACACAGAGGCTGTTTCCCACTAAGCCAACCACTAACATGGCCGACTAATTGCAAATCAACACTTTTAGCAACCCTACCAACATGCCACAAGCTTGTGATCAAGACCATACAGACTCCAAAGAGGTGAGAACAGCCTTTAGCGCTTTTGCACTTTGCCAGAGAAAGGAGGACAGGGCAACCCTGCTAATCCAGAACTCAGAAACACAGAGCTCAGGAAGCCTGAAGGGGAGGCTTAGGCTAGAGGAAAGGTGACGGTTTGAGGTTGTGGGGATGAGAAAGACGAGGGTGTGCCCCTGAGCTAATGGTGAAGGAGTGGGTAAAGATCATGTGCAAGTGGGAGGTACAGTAGACACTGTATGTATGAAGGGATAAAGAGAGATATAAAAACAGAGTGAGGACGGAGGGCATGAATGAGAAATAAAGTCGGAAAGCAGGAGGGCCGTGGCAGCAGTAGTGGCGATAGAGCCTGTGGTTCTTCTGGCTGTAGTGTGATTAACACTGGGGTCACAGCCAGAGGCCACAGCTTGAAACACACATAAACATACACACACACACACACACACTCCCAGAGGCCTTCCCTGCTTCTTTGTCTGACACTATTTGGCACCAGCCATTTATGAGGAAACAAAACACACCTCAAGACAGCTAGTAGAGGCTGAGATGAATTACCGCTGCTACTGTAAGGTCAAGTAACGGGATGGATATGTGCCTACTGTAAAATATTAGGGGAGTTTCTCAAGCTGTGGGCAGGGACCAAAAATGGGTCACAATCTCTTTTATAGCCATGTTTCACCACGTGTAATAAGCCATATGTTCCAAGGACTAAATATACTGTACTGTAGTTGTTAAATATGAACCCTTTTGAGGGATTTTATTTCGAGCATTTTAATATTTGCCATTTAAATTACTGTCCTCTCCAACAGAGTTTTCTTGCATTTTTGCATCTATCTTTATACATGACACAGTCAGAGAACCAAACAAACCACAGTACAAAGGCAATTCCTTGCAACATTATTCAATTTGAAGCTCCAATTCCATTTCCACGCTATCATTCAGCCTCTGATGGAGCTGTTACTTCTAGTGCAATGATTTCTGTCTGATAGAACTATTAGTTTGCTGGAGGAACAATCATTGTATTCTGCAGTGAAAATGAAATCACTTTCTTTATTGCTCCTGGAAAATGATTTTACATGCTGTCCTAATCACATCGTGCTAGATGTGATGGTGTCTTGAAATAGGTTATTTTCACACCTGCACGCCAGATCTCAATGAGCAAAACAGGGTAAGTGGAAAACAATTATTCAGAAAGTCAAAGAGCAAACTGCAGTCTGTGGTGGTGCTCCTGCAGCACAATGTGAAGGAGTCACTGAGGGCAGAGTTGTTAGAACAACAACCAATATTTAAATCAAGGAGAAAGGTACAAATACTTTTGGTTTTGGTTTTTGGTTCTATCTTTGTGGTTAACAACTGGTCAGCTAAGCTAAGTGTACTGTTTGTTCTGATCCTACAGTACAGATACAGGAGGGGACCGTGGCTAACAAGTCTCTGCATGACTCTGGGTTTGTGCCAATTTGAGTTTGATAATCTAACTCCAATGTAGGAAATTAATAGGACAACATTTTGGGAAACACACTTATTCACTTTCTTGCTGAAAAAAAATTATGTTATATCTCATTTGCTTAATCCGTACACAAACAGAAACGTAAAAACAAGAAACTGTAGTTTTACAGGAAGTTATTATCTTTGTCAGTGACTTCCTGGCTTCCTAGCTGTTTCGCCCCCTGCCTCTAGTCTTTATGCTAAGCTAAGCTAACTGGCTGCTGGCTCTTGCTTCATATTTAGCGTAAAGACATGAGAGTGGTATCGACCTTTCATCCAACTCTTGTCAAGAAAGCAAATAACAGCAGTACAACTTTAATTTCGTTGTGCAGCCCTGTGTTGTAGAATGACTAATAAATTAACTTTGAGAAATAAGCACAATGTTGAACTGTTCCTTTAAAGCACAGAAATGGAAGTCAAATTGCTTGTGGCCCAAAACATTTTATTCAGTAAATGATATCATAATGTATTTTACATTAGTAGTTCCACATTACTAATGGGAAATTTAGACACATTTAAAGTTGAATAATGGTTATACATGGTTTGTTTCTTTTGTGTTATAAATCACACTGTCACCTTTGTCACCCAAAAGTTAACCATATTCAAGCGTCCACCCGGCAGAAGTGTCCTTGAGCGAGACCCTGAACGCCCACCTCTGTGTGTGACTAATTTGAACCTGACCTCTGACCTCTGAGCAAGAGTTTAATTTCATCTGTGGTCCCTGCTCTGATGCTCACTTAACATTTTGAACACATGGAAGATGACAAAAGCTCTGAAATGTTGAGAATTATTGTCAAAAATTGAACAAGCAGTGCACTTATATAAACTAACTAATAACTAATATAGAGATTCATGATAACAAAATGTATACAATTATTTAACAATTAATAATGCATGGGGCTTTACCACAATGGTCTATTGTTGTCTGCAGAAATCAGACAAAGTTTTGGGCATATAAAATCTCTCTCTCGTGTAATCTGACTCGTATAAAGTAGATATTTTTCCAGAAGTCATAATGTGCTCGGTGTGAACATACGAGCAGTTGACATATGAGAAAAAGGGAGGTTTGTAAGGGAAGGGCGAGCTTGTCGTGTCTCTCTCTCTGTTTGCTTTCCTGAGGCTTTGAGGTCATTAATCATAGCGGTCAAATCTACAGCAAAACAATTGAGCAAAGGAAAACACAGGCAGAGAGAGAGAGAGGGGGATAGAGGGTGAAGCAGGCAGGGGAGGAGGGTGAAGGTGAGAGAGAGGTGGAAAGCTGGGGTGAGATGGAGGAGAGGGGAGTCATGCCGAGCGAGGGGAATGAAGGAGAGACATTTTGAGGTGGATTGAGGCTTGAGAAAGAGAAGGGACAAGTAAGGCCTGTACAACTGACGCACTTGACACCAGACTCCTGTTTGCATAGCAGAAATGCAAATACATGAGAGGGAAAGAGATAGCGAGGGAGAGAATGGGAGGGAGAAAATGAAGTGGGAGAGATGCTATAAATAGCGTTGTGTTTGCGTAAAGCCAAACCAATGTCAGTTTGATGCAGGAAGTGCACCACAGTCACAGAGGCTGTAGAACAACTGTTGACTGGAACACAGCATATCAGAAATGTGGCTTTCCAAAGACTTCAGACGAGGACTCACGTCTACAGAACTTACAGTTTCATCCATCCATTAAAGAATAAGTTTCCCAAAATAATATCATAGAACTTTTTAAAAAGTGGGAAAAGTTATGATTCAGGATCAATTTATACTTTCACTGATGATAGTGATAGTAACTGGCCTAGTTTATACTGTTATACTGGAAATAAGTCAACTTTTAACTTCAGTGTTTTATCCTGTGGCTTACTTTTATTATATATATAATTATACACACAACATCTAGTTTGTGTTTCATGCTTCATATGAATCTGTTCTCATATGTTTTGGATATCTGTGTTTTTGATTTGGTGTCGAGTTTATTGTGTACTTTTTGCCCATATGTTATGTGTAGGTTGCATGTTGAACAATCTTTATAACCTCACAACGTGGAACTCATTGGGGCGAGTAAGAAATTATTATGCACCATGGATGCTGAGGCACTAAAAATTGAGTGACCTGCCCGCTGTGACTGAATTACTTGTAACATATAACAAAACCAGTGAATTATATATTGCCATTGACAAATAAACTGGATTTAATGTGAGTCTGGCCAACTTACTACGGTCAGTAACTGTGCGGTGCATCCCTTCTTAAGAAAAAAGCACTTTCAGATCCGTTTTGTACCAATTCTCTATTCCTGTTACTACGGTTACTTTACATTCTGTTCGAACCTTAACAGCGCTGCTAACCCGCATTGATCTACACGAGAGGCTTTTCTCGTAAGGTCGCTGTGAGCCCAGCTGCGCTTTACTGTATGTACTGAATACCAAATCGCACAACTGGTAACTGGAGCCAGGGATGTTTTAGATTTAAAGAAAGATGAGGCAGGAGAGACGAGAGAGAAGAGGACTTAACCCTCCTCCTAGTCTCTTTCCATGGTTACAGTGTGCACCTCCCTAGTTTTTCACCCCAGCGTTACTAATCGCATGTCAGTCAATGTGCCGATGGAAAGAGGCAGCAGTCAAAATACCTGTGTCAGGGCTGTGGTCATTAGAGCATTCAGTGACTCGCTGGCAGGCAAACACACACATGTGACTGCACACACACTTAGATACAGACATAACCAAAGCACAGAGAGTATGGGGGATGGTGCGCTGCAAAGCAGATATGGATTGCCTGTTTTTATGTGTGGATATCTCTGCTGCTGCTTGTGTATTTCACCTTTATGTGTTCCTTATGTGTGTGCATGTTTGCATACTGAATATACAACTTGGCTCTGAATGTGTGCACATTGCATGCGTACCCACGTGTTTGTGTAACGTATCCTGTCCAATAATACACACATTGATTCCAGCTAGAGATAAAGATAACAAAGTTAGACCTTCCATAATATTTATTTTCCCATAACAGACCTGCTCAGCCACGCCCAGTCATATAACTCCATGCAGATGAAATATGTTCTTCATTACCTTTAAACCACAACACACAGAAAGGAGTGAGGATAAACAGAATTGCCCTTCTTTTCTCGACTGAAAGAGCACGAAATGAATTGAAGCAGCTGAGATTTTTTACATTACCATGACAAATACGGCGAAATGGGAGAGAGAAAAGGGAGAGATAGTGAGAGAGAGAGAGAGAGAGAGAGAGAGAGTGGGGGGGGGGGGGGGGGGGGGCACATGACGACAGACAGAAAAGGGCAGATCAGACAGAAAGACCAAATTGTGTGAAAAAAAAAATCAGCTCAATTTGTGCTCGACTGTAAGCTGTGAGCTGAGAGGAGAAATAAAATAAGGCATTTAGCTGGGGATCATGTTAAACCATGCAAGTGAATGAGTCCCCAGAGGAGAGTGTTCCCTCTCTCGCTTATGATGGACTTAATTGCCTCTATCAGTGTTAAGATACAACATTCATCTCAGGTTTATTGCTCTGCTTTATGGTCTTGTCCATCACACTGAGGGGTTTCAAGAGGCAGGCCACTCCTCAAATGGCACCTTAAAATAATGAGACAGATTACAAAGCAACAAGGGGAAGGGTAAAAAGAGAGAAGAAAAAAAAAAAGCATCATTTATATTTGGAGAATGAGAGCATTTTACAAGAACTGAGCAGATCTGGTATGTGAGCGAGCTGGCAAAGTAGAATGGTTTTTTGATGGTATGCTGGATGGATTACTCTTTGGTTTCTGGTTCTTTCAAAATGCATGGTTCGTCTGGCTAAAGGCACACACATCTCCCCCACCTCTGACCCCCGAAAGCTCTGGGTAGGTGTAGGGTTTCAGATGGCCACACAATCGTACCATTGTGCTCCTGTTAACACAATGAAAACAAAGCTAACACATCGCTGACATTCAGCTCCCCCCACTCTGCCTAACCTTGACTTCCAGGACAACTCAGGTGGAACACAGAAACGGATAATCAAGCGATACAGAAATCTGAAAAGAACGAACAAAATAGATACCAAAGCATGCTGTTGGTAATGTAAAAATAAATGCAATGGATTCATCCTCCACACGGACCAAACAATCCAGAATATTTAACATACAATCAAAGCCTAACATGCCTCTGGAGCAACTCGACATTAACATATCATTTCATTTCTTTAATATGTGGTTCTGATCTCCTAAAAACAGGCTGCTTCTCATCACATGAGGGCTTGAGAACCATGTCTGCATGTTCCATTAAATTTATTAAATCCACTTGCATTATATCATAGTGCTTACCACACAATAGGAGCCTTTCAAGGGCAGTCCCAGAGGAAGCCAACAAAGGGCCCTCTCTTTCAGGGACTAGTCAAGTAATTCAGAAAGAGCCAAACACGATTTTTGTGTGTGCGGATCTTCTCCACCAAGCAGCAATTTCACCAAGTCAAGAAAAGAGGAATAGAGCGGAAAAAGAGAGCAGCGAGATACCTGTTTTTTTTTCCCTCACAAGTGCCTTATTCAAAAAGACACTGGGCCTGGTGGAGAAGTGTCCTTCGCTAAAATAGGGCGTCTCGAGACAGAAAAAGCACAGACCTAGAAAGAAATGCCAGGCAGCGATTTGAAAGCTAATGAGGGCAGATTATATTCAATAAATACTCTGATTTGCATAGACTGTTGTTGCATTCACCACAGAGGTAAAGTTTTCAGTTCTGTTTGTCTGTAGAGCTGCAACAATTAGACGATTAGTCGATCGAAAGAAAATTAATTTTGATATCCGATTAATCATTTCAGTCATTCTTCAAGCAAACATTTGGTGGTTCCAGCTTCTTAAATGTAAGGATTTGCTGCTTTTCTTTGTCATTTATGATAGTAAATGAAGAGTATTTGGGTTTTGGACTGTTGGTTGGACAAAAGAAGACGTCACTTTGGGCTCTGGGAAATTGTGATGAGCATTTTTCACATATTTTTGGCAACTGATTAATCGAAACATCGTGAAAATAATCTGCAGATTAATCGACAATGAAAATAATTGTTACGCATAAAGGCCAACAACTTTTGTTTACAACGTCGCCTTGGGCTCTGGCAAACTATATCGAGCATTTTTCGCTATTTTAAACAAAGTGATTAATCGACAAATCTAGGAAATGATCAGCAAATTGGTCAATAATGAAAATAATCGTTGTTGCAGCTCATTTCTGTAGGTGGTGGACATGGCACATTTGACATTTTTAACAAACAATTCCTGTACGCAGCCTTATTATGCCAGGACAGGATTTAGGTATTCTCCAAAAACCATGGCCATCATTGCTCAGTCAGCATATTTACAAATATTTAAACATTTTCTATTAAAATAACAAATTGAAGAGGTTGTGCCTTGGCAGAGAGATGTGCTCTCTGAATGCTTTCTAGTTAAGAATGAAGAACTTTTGGAGAAATGTTTATAAAACCTTCTTGCCCTTTTATATTTGTGCAGCCAATTACATTTATGACCTTCTCCATACAAATCACAGTTATTGTCTCTTGCTTCTTTCTGTAGCAGTGAAGTATAACTTCAGCTGTTTAAGAACTGTTTTCCCAAGAAACCAACCTGGTGTGCACAAGTACAGTAATTTGAACAATATAGCACCACCACGGGAAAAAAAAGTCTTCTTTCTGTATTTGGGGCCTCACCATGTATTTAAATCTAAATGCAGCATCCAGCAACGTCTACTTCTGTCAATGGGGCTCAAAATAATTCACTGTTCTTTCATTCACTGCCATGCTGACTCCACATCCAGCCTCTGCCACTAGCATTCAGGCAGATTTTTTTTATTACCAATCTAATTGCACATTCCACCCTGACAAGAGCTCATTAAACCTTAATTATACACATGTTGTTTTCTACAAACATCTCCATT